>NW_021832303.1:20000-31056 GCF_006345805.1 Octopus sinensis | reverse complement strand
TCACAATTGTACAAGCGTAACCACATGGAAGTGTTGGCACACGTCTCCATTTTGAATTAAACATTAGCGTATATACCTATCTACATATATGTGAGTGTGTATGTATGAACACAGACACACACACACATATAGTTTACTCTTCCGTTAGGAAAAGATCAACATAAAAAGTAATTTATAGTGACAGATATCATTTATTGCACATAGTATATGTGTGTGTGCGCGTGTGTGCGTGCGTGCGTGCGTGTGTGTGTGTGTGTGTGTGTGTGTGTGTGTGGTGTATCTTTTTAATTGCTTTAGTCATTGGACTGCAGCCATGCTGGGGCACCGCGTTCAATGGTTTGGTCAAACAAATCGATCCCAGTACTTAATTTTAAATCAAATACTTACTGTATCGGTGATTTTTGTTTAACTGCTAATTTACAAGCACATAACGAACAATCACCGGTTCAAAAGTAGTGTGAGAATCAAATACAAACACATATACGTATTTAAAAAAAATTTTTTTGGGGAATAGTGGATCTTGAAGCAATCAAAGTATGAAATAATATCATGCAAATATTGGACTAATAAACCTATTTGGATAAGGAAAATAAGTAACATTAAAGGCTGCCTATGGGACTCGAACCTACACATGCTGTTAACATGACAGGCGTTCTACCATTGGATCTAAGCAATCGTTTGAACGTCGCTATTCATTTTAGAAAATTTATTCGCATCAGCGTGAATGAAGTCTTGTCTTATTTTATATCTAAGAGGTCTTTTTGCCCATTATTTGCCATTATTTATAGATTCTGGAATGAGATCCAATTCTTTCACGTTCTTTTAAAAGAAAATACTTTCACGCTTCTGCTAATGGACTTAGAGGAATAAGTTTCCTTTTTAGAGTAGGGTAGGAGGATGTCTAATATTGCTGTTTATGAGAATTAAATTTTTTTTCCTCAGGGCAGTCTTCCGCATGTTGATTTTGGTCAGTTTATAAGTTCGTTGGAGGCTGCGTGCCACATCGCCAAATCAAATGCGTCTCCGAGAAACTAACAACCCAATTAGCCTAAATGACTTTCTAGTAATTTGAAATTTATAATAATGTGGGACCTGCAATGGTGGACCATACTTACAGTGATGTTATATATATTCCAACGTCATTTTTTTCTTTGATTGTAAGTTTGAAAGCTGAATCAACGGCAAGGAGTTACAACTAGATGAAATCTCCAGGCAGTTTAAACGCACAAGTTTCTAATATCAAAATGGCTAAAAAGTGTCAGCAAAAAGATACCCAAGAGTCATGGCATGGATGTGGCTCGTCCCCTTAACAGCGTCAGAAACTAAGGGCTGAACCACTTGCCTGAGTTAGGTGAATCTTCTCTGAAGACGTTCTGCAGTTCATCCCTCTTGAGAGTTTCTTACCAGTGTTTTCTCTTCTTTTTGATCCAGTGTTTCATTTATTGTACTCAGTATTTTTTCTCAACGTTCCATTCAAGTACGTTTAAATATCCGTTGATGTTGGTTACCCCTAGCCTTATATATTTCTTTTTGCTCATGTCCTAGTAAAATATTTTCGTGCTTGTTTGAAATACCGTTTATATCCAGTAAAAATCGCTCATGTTTTTCAAAATGTTTTCAACCACAAACATTTCCTGATGAGATTTTACCTAAAAATATTTGCATCTTTTCAACGTGTCTCCAATTTTTTTTATTAATGTAATTTTTAGTAATTTGAATATAATGCTTCATGTACCATCTCTCTGTTCTATTACCCTTATTTACGATGCGTCTTTACATTTTTATTTCAATTTAATTTCTTTTAACCTTTTCGTGTAGAGTAGCGGGGTCCATATAAAATTTTACTGTTCAAATTTATGTGCAATAAATTTGCTGTATTTCTACATTACACAAAATATTTCAACAATTTTTTTTAGAATTCCGAATAATATTTAATTATAAAAACATAATAGGAGTTTAAAAAAAAAAAGACGTTGAAAATACGAATCAAAGGTGTCCGTAAGCAAATAAAGGTTGATAACCACTGGTATTGCATTTATGACTGAGAAGGGTCTGACTATCTGTTATAAACCGTCTATTTCCATCTATACAGCCAACAATATTATAAATATCAGATAATTCTCTCTGCTGATAGACGAGTAGCTGGTTTCTTTTCTTTTTTTTTTTTACCGTGAACATGATATCCTGCAATCGTATCCTCTCTTGCTTGTTTCCCTTATGCTATAAAATGTTTGCCCATTCAACACACCGCTTTTATAAGTAATAAAAGACATATAAGAAAAAAAAAAAAACACCTACAATAATGTAAGGATATTCAAAGCACATAATGTTAGCAGTGATGAAAAGGATATAAAAAAAAGACGAATAGTCAAAATCCTACGCAAGAATACCATGAGCGTATGTATAGAGCTTGCCTTTGGGAGACACACGAACATTCAAAGATAAACAACACCAAGAGATATTACTAAAAAGGGACGAATTCCCATAACATCATACATACACACAGTGATACATACGTACATACACATATACATACGTACGTACGTACATACAAACATACATATATATATACACACACATACATACAGAATACCTATATAAATATACGAACACATACACACATATATATAAATGCATATATATATGCACGTATGTATGCGTATACATGTTGGTCTATCTGTCTATCTATCTATCTATCTATCTATCTATCTATCTATCTATCTATCTATCTATCTATCTACCTATGTATCTATCTGTTTATCTATCTATCTATCTATCTATCTATCTACCTATATATCTATCTGTTTATCTATCTATCTATCTATCTATCTATCTCCTATCTATCTATCTATCTATCTATCTATCTATCTATCTATCTACACAGACAGACACACACACCCACTTACACACCCACACACCCACACACACTTACACACCCACACACCCACACACCCACACACACAAGATTTGCCGAGATCGTTGAATGCAAACGTGACGTAGTAGTATTCGTAGTTGTCGTCGCCGCCGCCGTCGTCGTCGTCGTCGTCGTCGTCGTCGTCGTCGTCGTAGTAGTAGTAGTAGTAGTAGTAGTAGCATCAGCAGCAGCAGCAGTGGCAACAACGGTAACTGTAACTGCATCATCGACTTCAGCAGTATCCGCAAAACCACCACCATACAAAACATGTATAACATCTTTGTAATTTCAACAATGGAAGCCAAGTCTAAACTTTGTATATTTTACTGTGTTAATACATTCTTGCACTAACACATTCTTATCCTTGCGTGCATTTCTCTCTTTCTCATATCTGTATGTCTGCCTCTCCCCCTCTCTCTTCTCTCTCTCTCTCTCTCGCATTCCTTAATCTGACAGCACGTATTTAGGACGAACAATTTGAAGCGAAACAATTTGTTGCCGCGCAAAACAATACAAGCTGTCACGCTCTCGCGTGATGTCAATGATCTTTGCTGACTCCAGACAAAAAAAACTGCTCGATCAGAGACATCAGCCGCTTTTCAAGAGGAGGCGGGAAGTGGAGCAAGGAAGATCGAAACAGGCATACATGCAGTCAGTAATAGTAGTAGTAGTAGTAGTAGTAGTAGTAGTAGTAGTAGTAGTAGTAGTAACAGAAGCAGCAACAGGAGCAGCAGCAGCAGTTTTAGTAGTAGTAGTAGTAGCAGCAGCAGCAATAGTAGTAGTAGTGGTACTAGGAGTAGTAGTAGTTGTAGTAGCAGTAGTAGTAGTAGTAGTAGCAGTAGTAGTAATAGTAGTAGTACTAGTAGTAGTAGACGTAGTAGCAGTAGTAATGGTAGTAGTAGTAGTAGTAGTAGGAGTAGTAGTAGTAGTAGTAGCTATATTAGTAGTAGTGGTAGTAGTAGTTCTTTTTGTTGTAGCAGCAGCAGCCCTAGTAGTAGTAGTAGCAGTAATAGTAGTAGTAGCAATTGTAATAGTAGCAACTGCAGTAGTAGTAGTAGTAGTAGTAATTGTAATAGTAGCAACTGCAGTAGTAGTAGTAGTAGTAGTAGTGGTGGTGGTGGTGGTGGTAGTAGTAGTAGTAGTAATTGTAATAGTAGCAACTGCAGTAGTAGTAGTAGTAGTAGTAGTGGTGGTGGTGGTGGTGGTAGTAGTAGTAGTAGTAGTAGTAGTAGTAGTAATTGTAATAGTAGCAACTGCAGTAGTAGTAGTGGTGGTGGTGGTGGTAGTAGTAGTAGTAGTAGTACTAGTACTAGTAGTAGTAGTAGTAGTAGTAGTAGTAGTAGCAATAGTAGTAGTAGTAGTGAATCAGGTACTATATACGAGAAGTTTGATCCGTTGATTCTTTTTTATACATATTTTATTTTCGTTTCGTTTTATTATTATATTTTTTTTGTTTCCATTTCTGTGATTCCATAGTATCAAATATATAATTCATTGTCAGGATTTATATGTTATGTGTGAGAATGGTGAATGCAAAGGGCGGGGCGGCGGTTTTGTTTCCTTCTTCGATTTTTTTTTGTTTGTTTGTTTTTGTTTTGGTATTGATCTTCGGTTTCTTGTATGTTAACACACGAAGAGATAAATATATAAATCGATAGATTAAAAAAAAATACACAAAAAAACTAAGTAACAACAAAAAAAAAACAGAAAATGTACGACATCTATTCTTTAAAAAGATTTGCCTCTTATCTTTCCTGGAAAAATATGGTATCTGATATTAAAGGTGGAATCTTCTCATTCATTTATACATAGGCAGACAGTGTAGAAATTCTTATACAAAAGAGAGTATCCAAATATGTACCGTGTATGCATACATCTAATTATAATACGCATAAATACATACTTATACATACATACATACATAGTAATATATATTTCACGCACGCATATATATACATATTTTATGTATGCATACATATTCAAATGAATGAACATTAGCTAAAGTTTTATATATTGTGTCCTACATATATTGATATATTTCTGTTGAGAGTATTCGTGTATATACGTGTGTGTGTATATAAACACACACACACACATACACACACACACAAACACCCACAACATATATATATATATATATATATATAATATATATATATATATATATATATTTATGTATATATATATATGATTGAACACACAGGCACTTATATTACGTGCATACATGTAAGTATGCATACACGCATATACAATTATGAATATTTATCAAAATTCAACGAAAATGTATTTTCATCCGCGAGTCTAATGAATAAGCAGACGTGTTTGAAGCGGCATACATTAATATTTTGTGATGCAGGCTGAGTTAAAATAATTCAATGCATTTATGTTAAAATAAACATATGGAATGGAATCGTGGATGTGTTGTTGTGGCATACAGCGTGTCTTGAGCTTTTTATTATTATTATTTTTAAAAATTTTTACACCGAATGCCCTCCAGGTATAAATACAGCCTATTTCTTCCAGAAAGAGAGACAAGAAGATAGAAAGAACGAAAGTAAATAGCGAAAGGGAAGACTCGATCCATACAAACCTGGTACTTTAGTTATCGACTCCGAAAAGTTGATAGGTAGAGTTGAATCTGGTAAGATTTGAACTCGAAGCGTTGGAAACCCGGAAGAAATATCGCAAAGCAATGTATTCAACGCTCTAACGATTGTATTATTTCACAGCCTTAAGATAATACACACCTAGAATACGTTCATGTTTCTGTTAAGCTTAAAATATAAAATTTGTTCTGTCTATCTGTCTGTTAGTGCGCTTATAACTCGAGTACTGTCAATCCAATCGTGCTGAAATTTTAAACATGGATACATGAGGGAGCTGGGCGTCCTGTAATCTAAAAAGATTTTCAAAATCGTTAACTTCAAAGTGAGAATCGCTATTTTTGTAATCTTTGAGTCCTGATTGTTCTGCCATTAAAACAACCAGTTGCTCAGACAGCCGGCACATACCATTTCGCTAGCCACAAGGAGAGTACAAGATGACAGTCAACCAAGACCGTCGCTATACTGTCTCTTTTCTTTCCTCTCTCTGTGGGGTTAATAATCTTAATCTTTAGTTAGTTTCTCATTCAAACTGCATAATAGGCAGAATTGTCTGATTAAGACAGTAGGGTGTTTTGAGGGAGATTTGGCTGCTATTTTTACCAGGTCTTACGTCTGTATTTTTATGAGATACTGTCCTATAATATATTCCTTATGCTTTCGACAACCGAGTTATAGATTTTGACGTATGGGATATCAAAAGATTCAGTACTATTTTGGCTACGAATTAAACTTAATTTCCTTTCACATATTTGCATTTCAAAAATTCAGCATGATCTTTTCCATAAATCAATTATCGTAAAGCTTTTATACGATGACGTCACATTTTCTATATATGTGTGTACCTTAAAAGACATCAATCATCACGACACACACCTTCACTCATTCACTCTATCTCTCTTTCTCACCCTCTTTCTCTTTCACATACACACGCGCAAGCACGCACGCACACACACATACGCACGCACACACTCACACACACACACACACACACACACACACACACACAACACATACATACACACACACACACACACACACACACGCGTCCATTTCATATAGACGTACATACATCTTTCACTTTCTTTCTCTGTTCTTTTCGCTTTAGCTTCTTCAGTTTCTGCTCTCTTGAAATAAATTTTTTACGGATACAACTGCTTACAAAAATAGGGATTAATGTATAATTTCTTTCTATGTTCATAATTTTTTATTAACAACTAGCAGTATCGCCCGGCGTTGCTCGGGTTTGTAAGGGAAATAACTATATAAGCATTTTTAGAGAGTTACTTCCCTTATAGATACCAATTCGGGCTTTCTTAGCCATTTTTGGTTTGGTGTCTTCGAGCCATGAAGTCGTTGTTCTAAAAGAACGCTGGTCTCCTTCACAACGCATTACGACGTTGATTTCTTTACACTCCCTTCCCCACAGCTTCACGAGGGAGGGAAGGGGGAGAAGCAAACAGGTGCAGCTGTGAGCGTGGACGCCAACTCCGCCGCCATCGACATACGATGCATTTTATGCATTAAAATGGAATAAAAAATGATGTTAAATTATTTTTAAAATCGTAGACTCATCGTTGATGCGCGCTAATAGTCAGACGGGCTCGATATGAATCACGACTATAAGATACCCGAATTTGGTTAAACTGCACCGCAAAATGTGGGAGGAGTTAGGAATCTAAATCGAAGGGGACAGACACTCACACAACTAGAGTTTTATATATATAGATATTGTGAAAAATATGCCACCAAAGAAAAGACGTAATCTCTCCAGAAACAAGTATAAAGCAAGGAGGATTGAAGAAAACCGAAGGTAAGAGTCTGAAGAGAGAAGCTAGATGAGATTTTCTCAACATCAGCAAATGCATGTGGCAGCACTTTATATATATATATATTATATATATATATATATATATATATATATAATATATATATCAGACATAACTACAGACTTCTTTAATCGTAGAACAACTAAAAGAGTTTCGAAGTGAAGTGTGTTATACTAGAAGGAAAACAATATTGGTTTCAAATTTTATCACAGGGGTAGCTATTTGGGGGGAGGGGATGAATCGATTATATTGACCCCGGTATTCAATTGGTACTTATTATATTGACTCCGAATGAATGAAAAGCAAAGTCGACCTCAGCGGAATTTGAACTCAGAACGTAAAAGTAGACGAAATTCCTCCAAGCATTTTGTCCGGCGTACTAACGATTCTGCCAACACGCCGTCATACAAGCAGGAAAATATTGGCGCAGAATTGATAATTTTCTTAAGGGAGTCAGGAAAAGTAAAGGACAAGAAGAAGTGAAAAATAGAAGACGAGAAGTGAAAAGTAAAGGACAAGAAAAAAAAAAAATTCTTCTATTGCAGCTGAAATTGGGATTTGAATTTAAAGAATATGCCTTCCATGTGGAGGTTTGCGCGAGAAAATAGGGAAATAATTACAGGGAAAAACTAAGGTGCCCTTAAGTATTATGTTGGTCTTGTGGTTAAATTTGAAGGGGCATTTTCTGTCCTCCATAGCACCTTCTAATGTGCCTGTCTCATCACACTCAGTGGTTTATGCTGAGTTTTGTGGAAAGCAAATTTATTGGTCAACTTTATAGAAGTCACGAGTGTTGGGAGACGAGTTTCTAGGTATCTTATATGACGTGGCTATACACGTCCGGTGTATGATGGTACCACTCAAATAAATAGTTGGATGTGGTTATCTAAAATAACCAATCGCAGTCCAAGAGCGTTGATTGTTCAGATATTTCATATGCAGAGATTTTGAGCAGTTTGTCTCTTACGAGGAAAAATTTCAGTTTTTACTGGCAGTTTGTTACCTTCGCTAAAACAACCTCATCATTTATCTCTCGCAGTTTCTGAGCTGACAGAATAGAGCTGCTTATATTTGATTATAATAACTAGACAAGTTAAAGTGTAATTGACTAGACAAGTTAATGTGCAACCTAGACTCTTCCCCATCGTATTCATGTATGTCTGAATGTCAGCGCAACTATAACTGGAAAAATTGAGAAGAAAGTAAGTGAACATATTTACATTTTGGGAGACATGTTACACCTCCATCATATACAAGTGCTTCAACACCCTCCAATCACCCGCCATGTTTATTCTGTAGGGATTAGATATAGGAAGTTTTATGTAGAATTTTCTTCATATGAGAGAGTGAGAATCTAAAGAAAAGGGTATATTTTTACATTTAAAGCAGACCAAAAATATTTTTCTTATTTAAAGTCCAGAGGCAAAATTTTAAAGCACCCACTTCTTGTCTTATACTTTTCTCTATTCAATTAATGCAGGGTAGAGTCACTCCTGCATTTTCCTGCTAGACAACGCTTTTTCAAGGCAATTCTTTTTACAGACAAATATATAATTTTTATTAAAACAAAGCTCGAAAATATAAAAGCTAGATAAATTATTTTTCTTTTTCTTCAATCAATAATATACGAGTAAATTTTTCTTAATTGATATTCTTTACTCGTTTCAGTCATTTGACTGCAGCCATGCTGGAGCACCTTCTTTGGTCGAGCAAATCGACCCGTGGACTTATTCTTTGTAAATCTAGTACTTACTCTATCAGTCTCATTGTCCCCCAACATCGCTTGACAACCGATGCTGGTGTGTTTACGTCCCTGTAACGTAGCGGTTCGGCAAAAGAGACATGTAGAACAAGTACTAGGCTTACAAAGAATAAGTCCTGGGCTCGATGTGCTCGGCTAAAGGCGGTGCTCCAGCATGGCCACAGTCAAATGACAGAAACAAGTAAAAGAGTAAAAGAGAGTAAAAGAGAGTGTATAAAAAATTCAAACCGTAAAGAAAACCACCAAAACCAAATAAATTTTTGTAAAATTTTCAGTATTTAAAAAGAAAAACTTTTTGAAGTTTTTCGTTCCATTGAAATTCAAATGCAAATCACCATTTAAATAAATAAAAAATACTTTTTTCATATAAATTTGGCAATGATAAATATTTAATGCCCAGTTCCATTAATTTATCAAATTATAATATATTTTGAGATATTTTTGAATATTTTCAGTTATTTGTAATTTAGAATAATTAATCACTTCAGAATAAATGATTATTTTATTTTGATATAAAATAGAAATTTGATTTAAATGAAAAATAGTAATTTTTGATACTTGTTTTGGATCAGTGCATCTAATGAACACACAATCCTTAAAATAAATTTAAATATGATTTTTAGAATTTATTTTTAACAGGCTCAACAGTGCCTTCGATGAGATAATACTTAAAAAATTAAATTACTGAAAATCTTGACACCAAAGACACAGAGTATTGAATTAGAAAGTCTTAATTTTAGTAATTTTAATCATTCTGTGTTGCTAACTTATCCTTTCCAAAGATTCTTAATCAACCAAAAATATTTCTATTGCTTTTTCCCACTAGTTACCTCTACCATCTTCCCAATTCTTGAATTTTTTCTCAAATTTCTCAAAACAAAATGTTAGCTTTGACTGAAGAGACACGGAATAAGGTCGAAACACCCTTTATAGACTCCCTTTACATCGGTGAATCGCATGTGTTATGAATACGCATTATTTAAAAGGAGAGACGTTTTCCGATGATGTAAAACAAGTGTTCAGCCATTTCCATTCGAATCGGCCAGACGATATTGAGAATGAATATATTCTTTAATGCTTGGATTCTTGCTGTTCTGAGTGCACCTCATGAATTATTAAAATCTCAAAATGTTTCTCTGAAATGGGAGACTGATATCTATCGGCTTAGAAAAACAAAACGAATTGTATTAACTGCTTCCGAAAAAATGATGAACGATCACAAACTATGTTCCAATTCACATCTCTATTAAAGAGGAAAATAATGAAACATATAACTTATAAATTGTTAAGTCATGTATTAAATTGACATACATTATTTGTTTCTAGTAACAAATATGTCAACCCTCTGTAAATGATTCAATTTTTTTCAGCAGTAGTAAAATTCATAACTTTATATTAAATTGGTATCGATTTTGGCGTTCTTCTTTTTTAATTCTAAAAATAGAAGTCGAATTTAAACCAGAACAGAAAAAAAGTAAGTAAAAATTATTAACGGAAATGGACTTTGATATTTAAAATTCCTACTGACGGGACTTCTATGTCGATAGATTTTATACCGAACCGGTTATAATACCCATCGGATTTTCTAGCACACGCATACCTGGAAAATTGTCGAGTTAATAGGTCGAAAGTAATCCAGAAGGTTTTCGCCAGTAACTAGAGTTTTCCCACAGAACCTCACAAAACCACACAAAAACCATTGCTGAATGCAACTGTTCACCTACTGGCAACTTCATTGCCTGGCTTTTAGAGAAATGTGAGAACTTGAGATTATTTCAGATATCAAGTGCTCAAAGTAGGTTTTCGTTTGTCTCAGATATACAGCTCTAAGCTGCAACCACATGTGTTTACCATCCAGAAACCTCCGGGGACTATCGATAGTATAGCCCTTGTTTACATTCTCCATCTGTAGCATCGCAGTTCAATTTCATAGTACTACATGGAATGC
>NW_021832303.1:5000-10000 GCF_006345805.1 Octopus sinensis | reverse complement strand
AAATAACCTGTATTATTACGTATAATAGGCGTAGGAGTGGCTGTGTGGTAAGTAGTTTGCTTACGAACCACATAGTTCCGGATTCAGTCCCACTGCGTGGCATCTTGGGCAAGTGTCATCTACTATAGCCTCGGGCCGACCAGAGCCTTGTGAGTGGATTTGGTAGACGGAAGCTGAAAGAAACCCGTTGTGTGTATGTATATATATATATATATATATATATATATATGTGTGTGTGTGTGTGTGTGTGTGTGTGTGTTGTGTGTGTGTATGTTTGTGTATCTGTGTTTGTCCCCCCAACATCGCTTGACAACCGATGCTGGTGTGTTTACGTCCCCGTAACTTAGCGGTTCAGCAAAAGAGACCGATAGAATAAGTACTAGGCCTACAAAGAATAAGTCCTGGAGTCGATTTGCTCGACTAAAGGCGGTGCTCCAGTATGGCCACCGCCTTTAGTCGAACAAATAGACCCCAGGACTTATTCTTTGTTAGCCTAGTACTCATTCTATCTGTCTCTTTTGCCGAACCGTTAAGTTACTGGGACGTAAACACACCAGCATCGGTTGTCAAGCGGTGTTGGGGCACACACACACACAACACACACACACACATATTTATATATATATATATATATATATATATATATATATATATATGAATGTATGACTTGAGGAATCGAATTGGCAAAGTCATTAGATTGTTGAATAGAATGCTTTTGACTGACTGTCTCTGCTCTAAGTTCAAACCATGTCGAGGTCAACTTTGATTTTCATCTTTTCGAGATGAAATTAAAAAAAAATGTTCCAACTCAGGCCGTTGGACTGGTGGATTTGTTGAAGGGAAGCCTCGCGGTGTGTTTCAACGCTATGTATTCTAATTTCAAAATCGTGCCATGTCACAGATAAAATTGAGACACTTCTTTCTGGAGTAATAACTGACATATGTTATCAGTAATTAAAAAAAATTATAAACAAAAATAAAACGTGGAATGATATTTCCCTCGGATCGATCAGAAGATCAATTGCCACCACAATCATCGCCAACACCACCACCGCCATTACCGTTACCGCCACCGTCTGTGCCATCACCGACACCATCGTCACCCTATAGGGTTATATCAGCGAATTTGCCCTGTGATATCTGTCTGATTTAATTGAATGTTTAGCTCCTGTTTCTAATAGATCAAGTCACCTTGAAGAGTTTCAATCTCTCTGGCTCACGTTGTATCTAATTCTTGATGCTGAATCAATATTTTATTGACTTCAAACGCCTAAGAAACGGGTTTATCTCATGGCTTTGTCTTCTCTCTCATATCGCCTTTCTCTCTCTCTCTCTCTCTCTCTTATCACCTCTCTCGCTCTGTCTCTCTCACAGTTATATTTGCTGCACAATTTCCTGTTGACAATCCGTCATGCAACATTATTTGAAACCAGCGTTGATGCAGATATAAAAACGAACATAAATCAGAATAAAATGGTAAGATTTTTTTTATTCCTTTGTCACCCCATGTTTCATATTCTCTTTATAACCGCTCCCACTGTTTGTTGAAACGTAAATATTTATGACACTGCCAAATCCTATGTTAAACATCATAAATATATCGTGCCTTTCCTTATGATGTCTCGAAAAGAAGGTTTAATACAATTGTTATCAAAATGGCCTCTACACATATTAATATCGTAACCAGTCTTGCTACAAGAATGGAAACGAACGACTACAATGGAACCACAGTGCAGTTCAACGACCTGTTAGGAATGGCGGTTAAATCTCCCTGAAACGACATTGTGTTGTTTCAATGAATGAAGACAGAAGAAGGGGGAGGAGAGAAAGAAGAAGGAGACAGAAGAGTAGGAGAAGGAGGAGGTCAAGGAAGAAGAAGAAGAAGAAGATGGAGAAAGAAAAAGAAGGAAGAAGAAAAAGAAGTTGAGGTGGAAGACGATGATGAGAAAAAAGAGGAGGAAGCGAAAGAAGAAAAAAAGAGGGGTAGGAGAAGGAGGAAGAGGAGGAAAAGAAAGCGAGGAGGAAGGAGGAGGCGCAAGAAGAAGAAGAAGAAGAAGAAGAAGAAGAAGAAGAAACAGAAGAAGAAGAAGAAGAAGAAGAAGAAGAAGAAGAAGAAGAAGAAGTAACAGGCTGGGAAAGTAATTATCAAATGTCATTTAGTGATACGTTGGGTCAAGAAGGGAATTGGATCTTAGTCGATTGACGACGAGGATTTAGTGATTAATTGCTCAGCCGACTGAATTTACTGCTCACTAAATTAGCCAATTAGTGTCCGAATATTCTACAGGGGCGTGTATCCTTAACTTAATTCTTAGGCAGAACCAGTGCGATAAAGTATGTGCATGTGTGTGTAACAAAACTGAATCTTTGAATCGTGGGTTCACTTCATCAGAGGAGCTTCTATTGTGAGCGAAATTGGGTAAACGGAACCTCGTCTACCTAATTCTGTAAAGCCTACTACTACTACTACTACTACTACTACTACTACTAGTAGTAGTAGTAGTAGTAGTAGTAGTAGTAGCAGTAGTAGTGGTGGTGTTGGTGGCATTGTTGTTGTTGGGTGTGGTGATGGAGCGGTGATAGCATCAGTGATGTTGAGTAGACGGAAACTTGCCTATGAAGTCTAGTGGTTTGGTGGTGGTGGTGGTGGGAAAATGAAAGAAACCTGTCATATGTATGTTAATATACATACATACACATATATAATATAAATAATATATAAATATATGCATATATACATATATACAGACATATATGTACATAATTACATATATATGTATATATACATGCATATATGGGTGCAGGACATAAAAAAAAACCTTGAACACAATGAGAAACGAAAGCATCAAAACAAAAACATAGAAAACGACCTTTTTTTCGAACAACGAAAAAAAACAAACAGAGAAACGAGACATACAACATAAATAAATTTCTCCTTCATCAGTTATCCCTGTTTCATATACTCCGCGCCCGAGGGCAAGGACAATACGCGACTTCGTTGAAACAATCCTTCCTGCAAAGAAACTTAAATAAAATTTGGGATTTTTGCGGAGGATGAAAGTGGTAACAAGAACAGGACAGTGAGAACAAGACAGTAAAAACAAACGGTGAAGGTTGTTAAACCAGGACGACGGAAAAATTATTATGGACGCTAGGAAGACGAACTTATATATATGGAACTAAAACGCAATAGAGGACAATAAAACATCCGGACAGATAGACAGGAAAAAAAACAAGGACAAGTCGTTCGTGACCTTCTCCCATCAGTCAAGTTCCCGGATTGTCCTTACAGTTTCAGGGAGTTACACTTGAGACTGTTCAAATCTGGTTGCGCCCCCCAAGTCTAAGCTAAAAGCATTAAATTTATTTGTGAGAAAGCAAGCGAATGTGTACGATAACAAAGGCAAAAAAAAACGGAGAACATGTTATACAATTACAAATACAAACAACAAGTGTCTTTCGACTGAGAACGAACCAAACTGAGCTGGCGTGTATAGAGTGAAAGCCTTGATGCAAGAACATAGGAGAAGGACATGAGAGATATGAGTGGTCGGCTGTCAAGCCAAGAAAGAAAGATCATGCCAGGCCGAACACCGGTCACGTAGGAGGAGAAAGGGGTAGGGACAGAGGGATTGAAGGATTAGGGGAAGAAAGCGAGAAAATTTAAGGGACAATGACAAAGGTACAAGGGAGATAAACGAGGAGTAAAAGTAGGAATTAAATAAAGAGAGGGCCAAAAATATGAGAGGGGGAGTGAGAGAAAGAAAAGAGACAAAGAAGAAAGTGTGTGTGTGTGTCCGTACATGTGCGCTTGTATCTGTGTTTCTATCCCACCACCGCATGACAGCCGGTGTTACTGTGTTTACATCCACGTACTCCAGCGGATCGATAAAGCAATTACCTGGTTTAAAAAGAATAAATACTGGGATCTAATCGCTCGATTAAAATTCTTCAACGCGGTGCTTCAGTATGGTTGTAGTCTAATGAATGAAAAAGATAGATATATATGTATGTGTATATATATTATATATTATATATATATATATATATAATATATATATATATATATATATATATGATATATATACATATATATATAATTGCATATCCTTTTTACGCAATATTTTATCTTACTTTATATTATATGCAAGTACTGTACACAATACGATATAGAGAATAGACACAAGGTTTTTATTTACTTGAGCGGTTTTAATTCTATGGCAAATAAAACAAAATAACATACACTGCTTAAATATTTAAATTCCAATCACAATATATCTCATGATTTTAATATATATATATATATCTTTGTCCAGCCCCTTACAATATTTTTAACCGTGTAATTTCCCCAGGAATTACAACCGTGTTTCGTGGTCTGCTACCACAACAGCTCCTTTATAGGATCCAGTCAGCTCAAGACATCATCAGGAGGAACCACGTCCGGTTTCGGCCCCTACTCCTCTACCGTTTGGGAGGTGTCTTCAGCTCTGGTGTTGGGTGCATGTCTTCTTTCTTCTTTCTTCTGTTCCCTGGCCTCTTCGATGTATCGTCAGCGAGTGTCAGTCGGTGACTGACTGTCTTGTCAAATTTCTCCCTTTAAATACCTACCGCAGAGGCTCCAGCAGGCAGCCCCAGCAAGTTGTCACGTGACACTGTCTCACCGTAACTGACTAGTGAAGGCGCGTAGTTTTAGCCCGCGCTTTTTCTAAACGACCGTCACCTGTCAGCAGGCAGCCCCAGCAAGTTGTCATGTGACACTGACTCATCTTAACTGACTAGTGAAGGCGCGTAGTTTTAGCCCGCACTTTTTCTAAACGACCGTCACCTGTCAGTTAGCGAAGCTGATTCAGTAAGCTTGTCTCACCTAATGATGTTATTTCCCGTCGGCGTGTTTATGACTTTTAAGCCATTTTCGGTCTTCCCGCTTCAGCCATATATAGAAGCTGGCTTTTTCGACCGCTTCCTGTACTCTCCTTATTAGTTTACGCAGCTCGGGACTA
>NW_021832302.1:22500-31367 GCF_006345805.1 Octopus sinensis | reverse complement strand
TAACCTCTCTTCCAAACCCATTGGCCTTGGACCAAAAACTCAAACTATTTCGTTCTGTATACTGAAAACAGTTAGAACTAAGTTTGTAGATGACATGCGTTTGATGGAAGATCTGTGGAAGAGAGTAACCTTACTCTCTCTAAGAATTGATACATCATCACCCCTCATATCGCTTCATTGCCTTTAGAAGTTATAATCAGAGTCGAGGTTGTTGCAAGTGTTCAAAATTTATATGGATGTATATGTATATTCCAGTATATATAATTAATTATCTGTAACCTTATGTGTATGTATATTTTTATATATTTAGTTATATATTTATATATATATATCCAAATGTATGTGTATTTTGTTTCATATTTATATTTACATTTTTATAATTGTACTTTATAATCTCTGACAAGGCCTTGAGATATATATATATATATATACCTCATTTATAACTGCATATTACCTCAATACAACTGACTAATATAAGCAGAATGAGATACTTTTATCTATATGCTGAAACAGCTGTAAGGACCATTTTATGTGTATTATTCTTATGCTATTATTATCTTACATATAGTTAATAAATAATATGAAATGGAAATATCTGTAAGTTGATGATTGAAATGAATTTGTTCCTCCATTTTCTTATTTGTATTATATATATATATATATATATATATATATATATATATGGAAAGATATAGACACACATATATACACACCTTCGCATATAGTTTCGAAGCACACATGCACTCTTAGAAGAAAAGCAGTCACATTATTATAAGACACTGCCCTACACTACCTGGTTCCCAACACGTATCTAAATACCTGATAAATCAATTAGGTGTTATAAATCGTGACACCTGTCTTTTTTTTAATACCGTTTGGAATAAAGAAAGCTAGCACCATTCACTCTATAGGATAACGTGTATCTCGTAAATATAGTATATTGTCATATGAGTTTTTAGTTTTATTTCATTTTTCAGTTATATCTTGCTGAGTTCCCTCACACTCACTCACTATCTCTCCATCTCTCTCTCCCACACTCTCTCTGTTTCTGTCATTCTCTCTCTCTTTCTATCTCTCTCCATGTCTCTTTCCCCTCCTTTGCTCTTTTCTATACATGCTTCACTAATATATTTTAAATTTGACTTGTTGTCATTTTTTGAAATGTTTACATCAAGTGTTATTCTGTATTTCATGCTATAAACTCAACGAAAATGCAACACAAATAAATAAAAAAAAACAACGGAGATTACGAAGAAGAGAAAGAAGAAAACAAGGAGGAACGCCGTCGACGACGACCACAAGAATAATGGAGCTTCCCATAGGGCAGGAATAAAGCATTTTCGAAAGGGATAATCGATTACATCTTACCTAACCCTTCAATGGATTTCATTTTATCATATGTGAAGTAAGGAAGTAATGAGCCGTAACATCAAAGAGGAGGATTTTATTGATGATGATGATGATGATGAGGAGGAGGATGAGGATGTGGAGGATGAGGATGTTGAGGATTGAAGGATGAGGAGGAGGAGGAGGAGGATGTGGAGGATGAGGAAGAGGATGAGAAGGATGTGGAGGATGAGGATGTTGAGGATTGAAGGATGAGTAGGAGGAGGAGGAGGATGTGGAGGATGAGGAAGAGGATGAGAAGGATGTGGAGGATGAGGAGGAGGAGGAGAAGGAGGAGGAGGAGGAGGAGGACGATGAGGAGGACGATGAGGGGAATGAGGATGATGATGATGATGATGATGATAATAATAATAATAATAACACAGGACCAAATCTTGCTCACATAAAAACTACCAGGCTAACGTTCTTCAAAACGGTTCTGATCCTAAATGCTGATTCTGCGACACATTTGACGAAAGAATAAACCATCTCATCTCGGGATTTCCAGTGATGGCAGCAAACGAATACAAAATTCGCCACGCGCTGTCCATCTTGATATGAGATCACCATTTCGCGCACATATGGTTGTGATTCATGTGCCTGGTGTACTCTTATCGGACGGGTGGTCATGGTGGGTATACTGGGCTTCGTTTATTTTATACCATTGTCACTGCTCTCTCACTCAATAACAATAATACTATACTCTTTTACTCTCTTTTACTTGTTTCAGTCATTTGACTGCGGCCAGTACTTATTCTATCGGTATCTTTTGCCGAACCGCGAAGTAACGGGGACATAAACACACCAGCATCGGTTGTCAAGCAATGCTAGGGGGACAAACACAGACACACAAACACACACACGTATATATATATATATATATATATATATATATACATATATACGACGGTCTTCTTTCAGTTTCCGTCTACCAAATCCACTCACAAGGCATTGGTCGGCCCGGGACTATAGCAGAAGACACTTGACCAAGGTGCCACGCAGTGGGACTGAACCCGGAACCATGTGGTTGGTAAACAAGCTACTTACAACACAGCCACTCCTGCGCTATATTACTATCTACTTAACAACTTATGTCTCATAAAATGATCGAGGAAGTTGTAGGATGATAAAGAGAGGCTGTTATGCAAAGATTAAAATGAAAGAAAAAAATACCCACGAAACAAAAGTATTCCAGGAACCACATTTGGACATCCAAGATAAAAGCAACGGATGTTGAGCAGTATCTCAATCCTCCATCTCACAGCTTTTTCCCAGTCTTCATCAGTACTCTGTTGCCGGCTCGTTTAATAGAATGATGCTGGCCACTCCTATCCACATTTCTGATATTTATTGATAGGTAGCACTTCAATTTCCACCCGCCTTTCTTTTTCCTGTCGAAAGTTTAAAGACATTGTGAGGACTTCAACAAAGATGATGGGGTCAGTCTTTTTTCCTTTCCAGCCTCCTCCTATGCAAACCAGCTTTAACCAATGTCATCGGAGAGCACTGAAATATGGTATGATGATAATTCCAGTGGACTCAGCTGATCGCCGCAGCCAATCTGCACGTGATGCATAACGCCACGTGACAGCAATATCCAAACGTTGGATCAGTGTGTCTAGGATATATTCGTTCCTCTGGATGCATCTTAGATATGCACAGACTTTTCATATCTGAAAACTTTATCACCAACCGCAAAGGCCCTTTCGTAACACTTCCATGTTTGGATGATTGTATTATTTTTTCCCTTCTGAATGCGTTACGTGGTTTATTGACATAAATCGCTTGCACACTATATACACACGCATAGAATCACTTACAGACACATTCCCGTATCTGACATAAATGCATTATCTCTCTTCTTCCCAACTTTTCAAATTCTGCATTAATGATATCTGCTCTTCAGAGATGCACAATACAATGGCAACTCGATCTGGTCATCACGATACACATTCGTCTCTCCACCTCCAATTACTCATTTCCCTTTCTATATATAATATTCCGCATTAAACATTGTGGCCAGTCCTCCCGTCCTTCCTGCTCACCTATTATTTTCCTGCAGCTGTTTACAAGTATTTCAGAGAAGCATTAAAAGCATCATTTACACTGCTCTGGCAGAGCCAGAACACTTCAGGAGCGATAATGTAACGTATGTGTCAACACACGCGTGCGCCTCTGCACGATAGTTTCCGGTACAATTGTCTTAGAAGAGACAATGAATCGGAAATATGTAAAAAACATCCTGTTATATAATATTTGTATACATACCAGCATAAATACATACATTTATTATTATAAAAGATATTTTTTATATATAACCTTGTGAGTGGATTTGGTAGTCGGAAACTGAAAGAAGCCTGTCGTATATATGTGTGTGTGTGTGTGTGTGTGCACGTTCCTGTTTGTCCACCCAACATCACTTGACAACCGATGCTGGTGTCTTTACGTCCCCGAAACTTAGCGATTCGGCAATAGAGACCGATAGAATAAGTACTAGGCTTACAAAGAATAAGACCTCGACTAAAGGCGGTGCTCCAGCGTGGCCACAGTCAAATGACTGAAACAAGTAAAAGTAAAAGAGTATATATATATATATATAGAATATAATATAAATATATAATATATACAATATATATATGTATATATATATATTATATACATATACTATATATATATATCTATATCTATATATATATATAGTATATATATATATAATATATATATATATATATATATATATATATAGGGTTTGTACTTTATATCGGCCTTCGTATATTTGTATAAATGGGGTTCGTCGTACTTTACATTAAAGTGGTCTTTTGAGTGTGTATTCCGGTTTAAAAACCAAAAAGCATAAACTTATTGCTTCAAGTATTTCGATGAAATTCTATTGTTGAATATTTCCCAATATTTTGGTGTATATTTGGCGTATATTATATTTAGAGGACTATGTTTAGCCACACACGCATTTATGAGTCTCCTACATAAGTATAAACATATCCAAATACACACACACAAACACACTCTCTCTCTCTCTCTCTCACACACACACACACACACTCACACATTCATATACACACACTAACTCCCACACACTCACCCACACACAAGTCTACATATATCGCTAAGGTGTTTCAAAAAGGAAAAATACAACTCAAATTATGAGTATAAACATATTTTTATTATTATTTATATATGTATATATTTGTCTGTTTGTAATATGATATGCTATATATAGATGTTTATACATTTATAATATAATATAATATAATATATATATGTATATGCATATATAATATAATATATATATGTATATGCATATATATGTATATATGTATTATTTATATTATTATATGATTGAACGCCACGCATCCCTTTCGAAGTAAGATTTATACATATTTATATATATATATATCTATATATATATTATATATATATACATATATTTTGTATATATAAAGATATACATATATATCTATCTACATACATACCATATGTATATGTATAGTGTATATGTATTGTATATGTATATATATATATATATATATATATTATATATATATATATAATATATATATATATATATTATATACATATACATTATATATATATAATATATATGTATAATATACAGATAACATATATATACATTCCTGATTTATGTATTGAAGCTTATATAAACATACGTTTGATGTGTCGATGAATCGATGCGTCCGTTTCTCCTCTCCACAAACGTTTCTATGTCAATGTATGTGTGTTTGTGTGGTGAATGTTAGGACATTCGCTAAGATTCACATTCTCAGCTGTTATGAAAAAAAAGTCGAATACAGTAGCCTCATAACCGGCACATTGAGATATTTCCACCAATTTAGAATTTCAGGTTTTCTTTTGAAAGTCTCGAAAGAGTCTTTCGTAATGTTCTATCTTTGATAGAAAAAGACTTCAGAAATAGCATTTTGGAAGAAACGACTAATTATTCTATTCAATCTGCCAACAAATCACGATAAAGGAATTACAACAATAAATAGTTTTACGAAAATCATATTTAGCTTCAATAAAAAAAATGGAAGTTCTTTATTGGATTTAACACCGAAATATCTTCAATTTACTTATTATTTATTTTTATTTTATTTCATTTCCTCCTTGTGAATTAGGTGTAGCCACCGTCTAACTCCCCCAGTTTCTCCCTCTCCCCTTGTCTCTCTCTTACTCTCTCTCTCTCTCTGTCTCTCTGTCTGTCTCTCTCTCTATTTATATATATATATACACGCGCCTAAATTCGTATATATATATATATATATATATATATATAAATAATATATGTGTGTGTGTTGGTGTTTTGATGAATTTAGGCTTGGGTGTATTATATATATATATATACGGGGGGCCTAAAGTCATACACACACACATATTAATATAGTATATATATGTATATATTATATATATATATATATATATATATATATATATATATACATATATATACATATATGCTATTCTTATTATATCATCTTCTCATCATATCCCTCTTATCCATCTTATTCTTATTATTCTTATTAACAACACCATCCGGTAAATAACCATAATAATAACAATAATAAGACTAAGAATAAGAAGAAGAATGATGATGAGATGATAAAATGATAATAATAATAATAATAATGATAATAATAAATGAAAATATAATAATAATAATAATAATAATAATGATAATAATAATTGTAATAATAATAAAAATAATAATAATAATATAATAATAATAATAATAATAATAATATAATAATAATAATAATGATAATGATAATAATAATAAATAATAATGAATATGATAATATTAATAATAATAATATTAAATAATAATAATAATATAATAATAATAATAATAATAATAATAATAATAATAATAATAATAATGATGATGATGATCATGATTATAGCAATAATATTAATAATATTAATATTAATAGTAATCTGTTCACTGGGGTAAATATGGTGGATTGTCGAATTCCGTCGAGTGTCAAAGTAACTTGAACGGTATATAATTAGGTGTATTTACGCGTAGAGTACGAATCACCGTCAGTGGGTTTCGGGGGAAGTGGGAGACAGTGATCGATAACAGAATTTCCCTGGAATTGGAATAAAATATTTCTTTGATTAGATCGATTTATTCGACAACAATTAAAAAAAAAATGTAGGTTGTAGGTAATTCAATTACTGGGAAAACCATTCAGTGGAATCCTATTTTACCAGCGATAGTCTTTCCGTGAGAAAAAAATAAAACATCCTCACCTACATGCTTACCTACTTTTGTATACTCGCATGTACACACAGGTACATACAACGACACAGACACGCACTAGACATACTACATACACATACAGACACATATATACACGTCTCTCTCTCTCTCTTTCTCTCTTTACATATACATATATATATATACTATATATATATAATATATATATATATATGTATATGTAATTATATATATATATATATATATATATATATACACATACATATATATATATATATATATATATATATATATATTATATATAATATATATATATATATTTTATAGCAATAATGAAGGGTTTAGCAACAAGTTACTTAACCACATACCGAAAAAAACTACTTGGTGAAATTTATTAATTAATTTTATAAATGTTTTACCCTATATCTATAATGATTATATATATATATATATATATATATATAATGATTTATATATATACCAGCAGTATCGCCCGGCGTTGCTCGGTTTGTAAGGAAATAACTATATAAGCATTTTTAGAGAGTTAATTCCTTTATAGATGCCAATTCGGGATTTCTTAGCCATTTCTGTTTGGTGTCTTAAGCCATGAAGTCGTTGTTCTAAAAGAACGCTGGTCTCCTTGACAACGCTTTACGACGTTGATTTCCTTACACTCCCTTCCCCACAGCTTCACGATGGAGGGAAGAAGGGAGAAGCAAACTCAGGTGCAGGTGTGACCATGGACGCCAACTCCGCCCGCCATCGACACACGAAAAATTATGCATAAAATGGAATAAAAAAAATGATGTTAATTTTTTTTTTAAATCGTAGACTCATCGTAGACGCGCGCTAATACCCAGAAGGGCTTGATCTGAATCACGACTATAAGATACCCGAATTTGGTTAAACTGCACCGCAAAATGTGGAGTAGTTAGGAATCTAATCGAAGGGGACAGACACCCACACAACTACAGTTTTATATATATATATATATATATATATATATATATAATGATTATATATATATATAATATATCTATATATAATATATATATATATATATATATATATTACATATATATATATACATATATATATATATATATATATATATATATATATATATATATATATATATATACATATATATCTGTGTGTGGGTGTAGGCATATATGTCCGTATAAATTTATAACTATGGCATAGATATTAGTATGTGTGTGTGTGTGTATACCCAACACACACACACACACAATCTTATCCTTAATCTAAAGTATTTGCGTTTCTGATAATTCTAATAATTCCTTTGTCTCTTTTAGTACTACCGTTAACTGGGAAGCCTAATTTAGGCACGGAACACCTGTCTTCACAATTCACATGTCATAATTTTTGTGTTTGTTGTTTTTGATTCCGTAATCGACGCGCTCAAGCAGTTGTGCAGCGGATGAGAATATTTGGTGGCGTATTTCGCAGATTTGTTTTGATTCTTCTTAGTATCCTTAGTATCGAAACTAAGCAGGTGAATTAATACGTAGCTCTGCCGGTGGCTTATTAGTTATAATATACACGATGGAGACACTGTTACTCAGTGATCCGTAGTGGTCTACAACTTTCAGCCAATATTTAATGACTGTAGTTTCAATGACGTTCTCTTCGACTTTCAGTGTTTATAATGTTGAAAGGCGACGAGCTGGCAGAATCGATAGCACGCCGGGCAGAATGCTTGGCGGTATTTCGTCTGTCTTTACGTTCAGAGTTCAAATTCCGCCGAGGTCGACTTTGCCTTTCATCCTTTCGGGGTCGATAAATTAAGCACCAGTTACGCACTGGTGTCGATGTAATCGACTTAATACCTATGTTTGTCCTTGTTTGTCCACTCTATGTTTAGCACCTTGTGGGTAATAAAGAAATAGGTATTTCGTCTGTCTTTACGTTCTCAGTTCAAATTCATCCAAGGTCGATTTTGCTTTTGATCCTTTTCGGGTCGAAAAATTAAGTACCAGTTGCGTACTGAGGTCGATCTATTCGACTGGCCCCTCTCGAAAAATTTCGGGCCTTGTTCCTAGAGTAGAAAAGAATATTTATAATTTCGATGAGGTGGCGGGCTGGCAGAATCGTTAACAGGCCGGGCAAAACGCTTACCATCATTTAGTCTGTCTTTACGTTCTGAGTTCAAATTCCGCCGAAGTCGACTTGCATTTCTTCATTTCAGGGCCGATAAAAAAAT
>NW_021832302.1:10000-12500 GCF_006345805.1 Octopus sinensis | reverse complement strand
GAAAGATAGATAGATATAGATAGAGAGATAGATAGATAGATAGATAGATAGATAGATATAGATAGATAGATAGATAGATAGATAGACAGACAGTAGATAAGATAGACAGGCAGGATACAGATAGATAGATAGATAGATAGATAGATACATAGATAGACGACAGGAAGATAGATTGCTGATAGATGTCTTATTAGCCACACAGGCTGCACACAGACAGGACAAATTACAAGTGTCAGAGCGTTTCTTTGGGGGATAAAAAAGGGGCTTTGGTTTTCGATCAAAAGGGATCGTAAAAGGAAAGAAAGAGGACAAAAAGGGGGGGGGGATAAAGTTAAAAAACGATAGATAGAGAGAGAGAGAGAGAGAGAGAGAGCGATAGATTGATAAATAAATAGATTGATTGATTGATTGGTTGATACATACACGGTGATATTTATCTATTTCTTTATTGAGTAGCACAAGTATGGAAGACGTAGGTTTAGGACACTTAATCTCTATACCAAAAATTCAAGAGCATATGGAAATCGTAGTCTCAATGCTCGGAATTATCTCCCTTGTATACGAGACAAATATTCGGATGAATTAATCATTGGCTAAGCTAATCTTCTCGCAAGCGCGCAAACATTTCTCTTCAGCGTTCCTGATGCTATCTCCTTGAAATGCATTAATTTTAATTTAAATATTGCATGTAAATATGTTGGAATATTTATATTGAAACTCTTTGGGGAGTCACATGTTTTAGAACTTGTGATTCCATGTGTTGAATAAGATATACTGGCCTTTTCATTTTATTTACTGCATGCATAATCTCCCGTTTATTCATATTCCATGTTATTTTTTCTAAATATTTAGTGAAGGCTTTAATATTCAACAAAATCTTCTTAATATAGTAACTTATTGTGCGTGTGTATAAGCGAGATGAACTAAACATTTTCGCATAATCTAAACGAAAAATATAAGTAAGTTCATGTTATCGAACGAAGTGTTTTTAAAGAATATATTAAAAATTTATATATTTTTGTTCTTTGTAAGACATGCTGATTCATGTGAAATATTTGATGTAGAGTTTCCAGTTATAATATTTCCCTTTGCGCAGTCGATTTATATAGTCACATCTTTATGCATTTTCGGGATTAATTTAACTTTTGAATGTTCGAAATAATGAATATTTTTGCAAAAAAATATATGTATTTCATTCAGTTAACATAGTGATACATAAATTTGTATATTCTTAAATTTGGCTGACGCTGAGATTTGTTTAACGTTTGAAGAAACAGATCCACGAATTTAGCTTATTACAGAATCTTTACCACTTTACCTTGTTTCGAATTACGAATTCCCAGACACGAAAATACAATTAAAATTTCTCTCCACCATTCAGAATCAATAAAGAAGATGGCTCTACTTCAAGATGAATATATATATATATATATATATATATATATATAGATATATATATATGTAATTCGAAAAATATAATATATATGTATATGAATATATATATATATATATATAATATATATATATATAGAATATATATATATATATATATCGATATATATACACATATATATATATATATCTACACATATATATATTATAAACATATATATATATATGTATGCATGTATGTATACATATATACATATATATATATATATATATATATATATATATATATATATATATATGTATATATATACATAAGCTTTATAAATATGAATATGTATGTACACACACACATTCATATATTATATGTATAGAATTTTCTTTTTCAGAATGAAATTACAAATCCAAAGCTATGACGATTACATAAACCTATTTATAAATGTTCTAAAATCATCACGGTCTTGTTTTTTAACCCATCTGAATATATATATATATATATATATATATATATATATATAATATATATATATATATATATATATATATATAATATATATACACGTGTGATATATGACCTACGTTGGATTCCTTATTCGCATAATCACAAAACCTGGAACTTAGATATGGTCTAACCATAGCACTTACTCCGAATTACCTGAACCTTTGTGTCTTACGGACACCATTAACTCTCATAACCTCTCTTTCTCACTCCCTCTCGCTATTCCCTATCTCTCTCTCTCTCTCTCTCTATATATATATATATATATATATATATATACATTTCCACAAATAAGTATATACATATTGTTATTTCCACAAATAGGTATATACATATAGAGATACATAGATAGATAGATTCTAGCAAAAAGTGTCCGACGAACGGAAACGTGAAACTCAGAGTAACAGGTTTTGTTGAATTTTCTGCTACTTTAAATAAAGTAGATAGATAGATGGATAGAGAGAGAGAGAGAGACAGACAGACAGGCAGACGCACAGACAAACAGACAGACAGACAGATAGATAGATAGATAGATAGATAGATAGATAGATAGATAGATAGATAGATAGATAGATAGATAGATAGATAGATAGGTAGATAGAGAGAGAGAGA
>NW_021832302.1:0-5000 GCF_006345805.1 Octopus sinensis | reverse complement strand
CAAGCGTGTGTAAATTTGCAGTGAATATGTGTACTTGTGTTTGTGAGTGTGTATCTGTGTGAGTACGTGTGTCTATGTGTTTGTGTATATACATATATATATAATATATATATTTATATATATACATGTATGTATATATATATATATGTACATATATATATATGTACGTATGTATGTATATATACGTACATGTATATATATATGTATATATATATGTGCATATATTATATATATATATATATATATATATATATATTTATAATATATATATAAGAGAGAGAGATAGATAGATAGATATGCATATATATACATGGGTTTTTATGTGTGTGTGCGTGAGTGTGTATGTGTTTGTCTATGTGTGTGTGCGTGTGCGTATGAATGTATATACATGAATTTATATTTCTTTCTCTCTCTCTCTTTCTCCCCTGTGTAATATTATATATATATATATATATATATATATATATATATAATATATATATATATTATGTGTATGGACATGTATGTGTGTGTGTAGAGAGCGAGAGATAGAGGAGGGGACAGAGCGAGAGAAAGGCAGAGAAATAGAGAGAAAATAACAGAGAGAGAGACGGATAGGCAGACACCTACAAATCGCTATATTATTATCTGTAAAAAAAAAAAAAAAAAGCTTTCTAGGAATCTGTATTGGTTCACTATACATTATTGCAATAAATTTATGCGAGAAAATATTTGCTTTATGTCGCAGAAACGTGACAAACCTACCAGATTTCACAATATATATAGAGAAAGAAAAAAATCACTGATTGTCAAAGAGCTGAAGAATTTTATTTTCAGGAAGACATTCCAAATAAATGGTCTGTGTTTGTTCCAAAAATGTTTTGTGTTTTTCACTGTCCTTCGTATGACATAAATAAAACCTGCCTCCGAAATTTTCAATTGACATCTGTAACGTCTTAAAATAGCTGTTCTCAGGTCTCTGATAAATATATAAATCGTTCTATGAAACGAAATACTTTTAGCATCATCATTTTTATATAAAACTGTGTTCTTTCATATATACAGATTGTAAATGCTGGCGCTAATTATGACTACCCAAATCTTCTTCATGCAGGAATAAGCGTCGCCCTTTTCAAGCTTAGCCAGGCCCATGGGTCTGGTTTCCCAGTTTCTGTGGCGTATGTGTTCTCCTCAGCTGGACACGGCGCCAGTCCATCGCAGTGTTACTCAAGAAACAGGAAGAGAGAGTGAGAGAAAGCTGTGGTGAAAGAGTACAACAGGGATCGCCATCACCCCCTGCCGAGCCTCGTGGAGCTTTTAGGTGTTTTTGCTTAATAAACACTCACAACGCCCGGTCTGGGAATCGAAACCGCGACCCTCCGACCGCGAATACGCTGCTCTAACTACTAGTCCATTTTGCCTCCCTTCATTCAGTAATACTTTCATTAATGTTGGCTCAAAATCTGAAATGTGTGAGAGGAAGGATTAAAATGTCGATATTATTTCCTCAGTATTTGAACGTTACTTTTACTCTTGACCCGAAGAACGTCACTGGCTAATTTGCTTTCAGCAGGATTTGAACTCAGAACGTAAAATGCTCGGAGAAATGCTCCAATGATTTCTTCTGACCAACGCTCAAATGAATCTTCTAATCCTCCGCACTCGTGCTGCAACTTAAAGCACTTAAAATCATAATATTCCGGAGCATATTGATCGGCAACATATGTCTTGTGCAAAACATTAAAATAACCGTTATTTTGTTTCACTGACCAAGCAATTATTGATCTCCTAATGTCTAATATCGGACATAATTTCCCACCAGAACATTAGAGAAAAGAAAAAAAAACTCATTTCTATTCCCAGAAATTAGAGTTTATTAAGGCTGATTGAGAGGGAATAGAAACCACGTTTGAAATAATGGCCTAGAGTAATTTCGAACAATTGTTCCTTGGAGACTCCTAAGTAATACTGGAAACGGTCAAGTCCGGAGACTTGGCTCCACCTTCTTATTAAGAATTAAAACAAAAGTATTACACTTGTTTCAGGTAAACCGTCATATGAATGTATATATATATATATATATATATATATATCTATATATATATTTATATAGATATATATATATATATATATATATATATATATATATATAATATATATATATATATATATATATAAAAATAAATATAAGAGAGTGGTCACTATATGGCTCACTCTAGCACCAGTTAATCCAAAAGGTTCCAACCACAAAAATAAATATTATAATATATTATAAAATATTATAATAATCCAGGTTCTCGGAGCACTAGGCCACTTGGTGTTGAATAGATATACTATTAAATTAGTATCTAATTCTCTCACCCTTATTAATAATTAATATATATATATATATATATATACATAAAGGAGTTTGTATTATTGTGTATAGAGGGATATATATTATTCAAAGAAATTCCAACTCCGTTTTTTTATGCTTTATTTATATTCTTTATAATTTTAATATAGAATATATAGTATAAAAAATATATATATAGTAAAATGAAATGAAGTATTGATTGTCTTATTGAATAGATGAAATATTGAATATAAATATTAAGGGACTAGTATACTTTCCTGCATTAAAGCAGTCTTCAAGGTCCCAGGTTGTGACAGGAGTGTTTCAACTGTCTATATTCAGCACATGCATGAATAAAATGATAAAATACAAAATAATAACGTATGAATTATAACAGTTTTCAGGATGCAGTCTTATGATAATGAACAATAAGAAATGAAACTCTTGTAGGAGGGGACAGAGTCAGGCGAAAGACGAGACTGACAAATTCTTTCAAACAAAAGTGAATATGGGAGAAACAGATATAAATCCTAAAACAAGGAAATTCGTGAGTGTATGTTATGTTGAGCAAATTTAGTCTCGATGAAAGCTCATTTCTTTGTTGCCCAGAAGGGGCTAAACAGAGGGGACAAAAAATGACAGACAAAGGTATTATTTCATCGACCCCATCGTGTAGCTGGTACTTAATTTATCAACCCCGAAAGGATGAAAGACAAAGTTGACCCTGGCAGAATTTGAACTCAGAACGTAAACACAGACGAAATACCTATTTCTTTATTACCCACAAGGGGCTAAACACAGAGGGGACAAACAAGGACAGACATAGGTATTAAGTCGATTACATCGACCCCAGTGCGTAACTGGTACTTAATTTATCGACCCCAAAAGGATGAAAGGCAAAGTCGACCTCGGCAGAATTTGAACTCACAACGTAACGCAGACGAAATACCGCTAAGCATTTCGCCCGGCGCGCTAACGTTTCTGCCCGTTCGCCGCCTTTAACTGAGCAGATATATAATATAGACTATTGTCGCAAGAATTCAATCTAAGACCATAAATAAGAAACTTGGCATTTACTGATAATTAGTTCAATAGACAAGACATAAATTCCAACCAGACAAGACACCAGACGTGACCGGGATTGAATATGATGAATAGAGTGTAAACTATTTTTTCTTATTATTTAAACATTCAGAGAAGTTATTCTTTAACTTATATCTATAAGACGTCGAATGGGAGATGTATTTAGCATTTTGTACTTTTATCCATGAGTTTCGTCTACAGCCATTTTTATCCTCTAGTATTTATTTCTCTTCTGCCTTCCCTTTTATAATAGCATTGCTTAATCCTCTCTTATTTTTCGAATCGAACTCAACAACATAACCATTTATGTTAAAATTTCTACAAAACCCGAAGAAATCTTTCTTCTTAAACGGACGATTCTTGGCATTTATCCGACGTGAATTCCTTTGAGAATTTCATCCATCTGTGAAGGATTCCTCCGTTAAATACATTCGTTAAATTCTCATGGTATATCTTACAGAGCCATCTGTGTGTGTTTTCAGAAATAAATCACTTTAGATTAAAAGTTTCCTTCCAATATGAATTTAATATGAAATGCAATAGCAATCAAGGTGGTTTTTATTTTGCTTCAGTCATCTTTATTAATATTTTGTCATCATTGGGTATTTGTTTTAGTGTTTTCTTCTCGATGATAGAAAAAAACGAAAAATGCCTGAATGTCTTTGAATGACATATCGGCGAATAGGAGCAGTGTCCTATAGCACAAGAGATGCTTTAAACGAAAAATACAAAGCATTAAATGGAACAGAATTTAATAACAGAATGCGTTACTTAACCGAGCAATAAGGGAAAAAATAAAGCCTAGCCCTTGTTTATGATAGATACAAAATTCCTTAAACACACCAACAACCAACAACCGAGATACGTTCACAAAAATCATCCAGACGATACCAGGTTATTGAATAAATGTCTATAATGTCAAAATTTCAGGAAATATAACACAGTATGTAACAAATAGCACATATGATACGTTGTGAAGTAAAAAACAGAATAGTAATAATGGGCGAGACTGTTGCAGCAAGTGATATGAGTAGCAAACTTTGTCAGTCACACAGTACAATGAGGTGAAACTCTCATAGAATATGCCAGAGTACGAAGGTGAGAAGCTGAAATCATAACCGCCCAGATATTGTCCTACGGAAATAGTCCCAAGAATAGACCGTCGTCGACCTCACTCCTTCTGCAGAGCAGAATATTTTGAAGGCGGTGAACGAGGGAGTTGAGAAGTAGTAAGATCTAATATTAGATTGAAACGAACCCACAGGGCTTTTAAAGTGAATGAGGTACCTATTGTGACCAGTGCACTGGAAACCATCTCATACAAAGAAATGAACAGACATTAAAAGCTACAGATATCAAACTACATAGGAATTACTCATTTGGTAGCAGACTTAGAATAGCACTTGTAGGAAGAAAAGTGTTGAGTTTTTAAAATGCGGGAGGGAGCTGAGACGTGGCATAGATAACTCAGAAGAGGATAGGATAACAACAATAATTATTATCATAAAATTTGTCACCGACACGTAACAAGATTCTGGCAATTTACTAAACGCACTTAAGATAATATATTGTACAAACTTCAGTGTAAACAAGATGGTTGTTT
>NW_021832301.1:0-31380 GCF_006345805.1 Octopus sinensis | reverse complement strand
AGAGGAAACATGACTCCTCCTTCATTCCTCTCCACCCTTCATTTATGGTTTGAGAATAATTCTATAATTGTTGTAAACTGGAATGGAACTTACTCTCTTTCTGCTCACATCCATTCTCCATTTAATGCTGCTTGGTTTGCATCTTTTAGAGAGATAGATTAGATATAACTAGCAGTATCGCCCGGCGTTGCTCGTGTTTGTAAGGGAAATAACTATATAAGCATTTTTAGAGAGTTATAGCAAAAAAATGCATTAAAACGGAAAAAAAATGATGGTAATTTTTTTTTAAATCGTTGACTCATCGTAGACATTTTTAGAGAGTTACTTCCCTTATATAATAGCCAAAAAAATGCATTAAAATGGAAAAAAATGATGGTAAATTTTTTTTTAAATCGTAGACTCATCGTAGACGCGTGCTAATACCCAGAAGGGCTCGATATGAATCACGACTATAAGATACCCGCTTTTGGTTAAACTGCATCGCAAAATGTGGGAGTAGTTAGGAATCTAAATCGTAGGAGACACACACACAATATATCATAGATATATATGTACATTTTTACTTTTATATACATATTTATATTTATTGCATATCTTTTACTTATTTATATTTATATATAACTAGCAGAGATACCCGGCGTTGCCCGATTACATTCAATTGGAGAATTAGACTTTTCTGTTATATCTTCTGTGATGAACTGGAATATCTATGTTTCGAATTTCATCAAAATTGCAGATGAGGGTTATTTTAATCTTTACACTCCCTAAAAAATTGTAATCGTGCCACATGTATCCCATAATCCTGATTTTTATGCGCATATTCCAAAATTCCAGTCTTATTTAACTTGTTAAATAGATTTTGTTCCTGAAAAATGAAGGTCATGGAGCTCTAAAATGTGAGAGTTAAGGCCCCTGTTGGGGGTGGGCATCTTAATGTCAACCAGAGAAGTTGAATTGTTGAAAATCTTTTTAACTTGGGTCTTATATCTATTGTTTGAATTTCTTTGAAATAGGAAATATATGTTCACTGGGTTTGTAAAAGAGAGCAAAGCTACAGGAAACCAAAAGACGAATGATCACAATAAGCAGTCAGTTACCCTACCCTAGTCGTTACCACTCCTAATGTAGGATTCCTCACCATCCAGATGACAGGCACAGCCGTAAGATGCATTACGAATCTATAGCAATTGGAAGGGCGTGACCCAACTGAAATCAACATTAACAACTGTTTGACGTGAGAGCTAAGGAGAAATGAAAGTGTCACCTCTGTAGTTTGCAAATGACCACTATACTGATACGTAACTGGACAGAATAAATTTAAAATCTATAAATGTCTTCGAATAACCAGTCACTCATCTGGGAAGGCCTTGAAATCAATGTTACCATCTGGGGACTATGTGTGACCGAGTGATAATAAAAAGACTGAAAGGAGGTCTGCAATCAAATAAATTTTACTCTTCCCTTTGCAACTGAATCAGTGGAGGCAAAGATGCCTCTCATTTACTTGACAATTTATGCAGCACATTGCAGAAATCACAATGTAAGTGTATGTCAAAGCAAACTGTTACACTGTTGTACCATTGAATTACAAATAATGCTCATCTTTTATGCTCGGGTAACCCTACAGCTTCCAAGAGCACAACTGTATTCATTTTTGCTTAGATAAAATGACAAAATTGTAGATGTTAAGTCCCCATGGAGGGGTCTTTCTAACTTTGTAAGATGAAATTTTATAGATATTACTTCATTTGTGTCTAATGTCTATGGTTAAAATTTCATCAACAGCAAAAATATATGAATTGTCATGGGCGTTATGGCACTTATGCATAGAATATAATTTCCAAAGTTCATAAAGATCCATTCAGTACTTTTGACCAAGTTTTGGATCATAAAAGAAATTACTAAAATTTGGGATTTAAGGCTCCCATTAGGGTATTTTATATATATATATATAGATAGATACACACACACACATGCACACATACAAAGATAAATTGATAGATACAACTGAGTGAGCAAACAAAAATATGAGACACAGCCTAGTGCTTTTTTATGTTGATAAGCCTAATACTTACTCTATTAGTTCTTGTGAAACCAGTAAGTTATGTGGATGTAAATAAGTGAACAGCAGTTGTGAAGCAGTGATGAGGGCGAAACACAGAGACAAAGACACACACATACACTTACATATATACATACATATATATACGATTTATTTGTTACAGTTCCTGTCTACGAAATCCATATATATTGTTGTTGGCATCCTTTTTGTCTCGGGAGACAATGGAGTTGCGCATAAAATAATCTAGTCCGGCTTTTACATTTCATGTCCTAATACATCTCTTGCTGTGGCTGTGTAGTCCTATCCGGGACAAACACTCCCTCTGGAAGGTGCTGTAAATGTAGCAAAGACTTTGCCTGACTGGTTGTAATGTCATAGTTTCTTGTTGACGTCTTTTCTTGTCTTTCCATTTCTCCTTTCTCACTATGTCACTCCTTTGTGTTCCCTCTTTTACGGTATGTCGCCAATCTCCACGGTTGCTGGCAACTGCTTCCCAGTTGGTAATATTGATGTTGCAGGCATTCATGTCCCTTTTACAAACATCCTTGTATCGTAAGAACAGTCTTCCCACAGACCTAGTGCCCCTAGCAAGCTCTCCGTTGAGTATGTCCTTGGGGATTCTGCCATCTTCCATACGGCTAACATGTCCAAGCCATCTCATACATCTTTGTGTGAAGAGTGCAAACATGCTTGGTATTCCTGCTTGCTTGAGGACATCTTTGTTAGGGACATGATTCTGCCATTTGATGCGATGGATTTTCCGGAGACAGCGCAGGTGAAAGATATTTAGGCGACGTATGGCGTCGTATGGCGTCGTATGGCGTGTGTATGGCGTCAAAGTCATACAGTAGAGTGCTAAGTACACATGCCTGGTAAATCTTCATTTTTGTGGTCTTGGTCAGCTTATTGTTGTCCCATGCTCGTTTGGTGAGTTGGGCCATCACAGCAGCTGCCTTGCCAATGCGTATATTGAGCTCAGCATCAAGGGATAGGTTGTAGGTGACGGTAGAGCCAAGATAGGTAAACTTCTCCACCTCCTATACTCTGTGGTCTCCAATATGTATGTTTGGATGTCCGATGTAGCCTGACCCATGATGTTGGTCTTCTTGAGGCTGATAACTAAGCCAAAGTTGCCAAATGCTTGCTCAAAACAGTTGCTGAGCCTTCGTAGGGCTTCTTCTGTGTGTGATACCAGAGCGGCATCATCAGCAAATAGCATCTTCTTGATCAGGACGCTTCTGAGATTTTGGTCTTGGCACGCAGACGCGAGAGATTGAACAGTTTCCCATCACTTCTACTGTGCAGAAACACTCCATCATCTGATGTCTCAAAGGCATGTGATAGCAGCAGCGAGAATAAGATGCCAAATAATGTAGGAGCAAGGACACAACCTTGCTCTACCCCATTTTTTATTTAGAAGGCGGCTGATGTTGAACCATTGTGCTGTATGGTGCCTTGCATATTAGCATGGAATGATTTGATGATCCTCAGCAGCTTTGGTGGACATCCGATTTTTTGGAGCAGGATGAAGAGGCCTTTTCTACTTACCAAGTCAAAGCCCTTTGTTAGATCAATGAAGGCCATATATAATGGCATGTTCTGCTCTCTGGACGTCTGAAGTTGGCGTATGGAGAATATCATGTCAATAGTTGATCTGCTTCTTCTAAAGCCACACCGCGATTCTGGATAAATTCGAGAAGCAATTAGTTGCAGCCTGGACACGATAATGCGAGCAGAGGCCTTTCCAACTGTGCTTAGAAGAGATATTCCACGGTAATTGTTACAATCATCACGGTCACTTTTATTTTTGTAAAGCGTAATGATGTTAGCATCCCGCATATTCTGAGGGACTGTACCCTCTAACCAGCACTGACACAGAAGCTCATGAATGTGCCGAAGCAGGATGATGTTTTTGCCGGTTTTGATGATCTCTAAGGGGATGCCGTCTTTTCCCGGAGCCTTGTTACTTACTAGGGAGTCAATAGATTTGGTGAGCTCTGCTATAGATGGCAGACTGTCAAGTTCACACATGACTGGCAAGATCTTGACACCCTCGATTGCAGCCTCAGCTACCGTGGTCTCTCGCCATAGCGCTCACTGTGGTCTCGTAGCCGTGGACAGTGAGCCCAATGGCGCCCAGAGCGAGCTCAACACACTCCTTATACCCTAAGTAAGGCATGTGTAAAATTTGAATGAAATCGGTTGTGTAGTTCTCAAGTTTTAAGGAAACACACATTCTCACGGCACGAAAAAAGCACCCACTACACTCACAGAGTGGTTGGCGTTAGGAAGGTCATCCACCTGTATAAACACTGCCAGATCAGACTGGAGCTTGGTGCAGCATCCTGGCTTCCCAGACCCCGGATCTCACTGTCGAACCCGTGCTAGCACGGAAAACGGACGTTAAACGATGCTGCTGATGATGATTCTCCGTATTTGTTTCTCTCTCCTGTCTCTCTCACTTTCCCACTCTCTTACTTTTCTTTTCTCTCGGACTCTCCCTCGCTTTCTCTTACTCTCTATCTTTATCTATCTCTCTCCCATTTATAAACAACAGAAGATCTTGAGTAAGTTGAGAAATAAAATATTTAGAAAGATCAATCATAAATATCAGGCAGTGGCAATGGAAAGGTCTGCTTCAAGGCAGACAGCAAAATGCTAACATTTAAAAGGGACAGACGAACTTGCGAGCTGAAGAAAAATAATAAAATATTGGAAACCAAAGTTTGAAGGGATAGAATCTGAGGATAGTAGAGTCACCATGGCTGGCACTTGTTAACGACGGACAGCAACGTAGTGACAGTTTAACGGCTGGCGTAAAATTTTGAACTTGATGTAAAAGAAAATTCGTAAACACCAAGTTTTGAAGTGATTCTTTCTCACGACAGTAGACTCACCATGGCAAGCATTCAAAAGTTCTTTATCATGGGCGGCAACACATTGACGATTAAAAGGCTGGCGCAAATTTTTTAGCTTGATGTAACAGAGAATTCCTAAACACCCGCTCCTTTAAATTTTAATCCCCTTCCAGCCCCATTTAGACCCCTTTTCACATTTTGGTTAATATAACCCGATTTCATTCGGGTCTACTGGGGCTACATTTTATAAGATGAGGAATTTTGTCCTAGAGGTGACACCTTTCATTTGAGGAAAAAAATAGTTGTCATGCAAACTTGCCAGCACTTTTGACATAGGTGTGCATATTTTCAGCTGAATCGACCGACTACGTAATGTACACATTATATATATATATATATATATATAATATATATATATATATATATATATTATATATATATATATATATATGTATATATATATCTGTATGTGTGTGTGTGTGCACGCATTATATATACAAATGAGATATATATCTGCATAAATTAAATTAGAGATAAGACCACTAATAGGCAAATCAAACAGTGAAAAACCAAAAACAAAAACATTAAAAAAAAATACAATATAGAAAATATATAAATATAAAATTGAAAAATTTAAATTGAAAATAAAAATTATTAAATTATATTTATAATTTGTTTAAAAATATATATAACTATGAAAAAGTATGAAATAGTTTAATATACATAAATACAGATATATACACTTTGTATATATACATTATATATACATATTTATATATAGAACACACACACATACATTATATATACATATTTATATATAGAACACACACACACATACATTATATATACATATTTATATATAGAACACACACACATATAAATGAACGCAAGAATATCTGATTCATAATATTTGTTCTCATGTTGTTTGTTGGTGACAGACAGATACTTAAAAGAACGCCGCCGAAGTGATGGGAAGCTATGAAACAGAGTCAGTGAAAAAGAGAGGAAATAGCGAGAGTGACAGATACTTTAAATAACGGTAGTGGAACTCTCAAAGTTATAAGTGAAGGGGAGTAAGAGAGGGAAAGGAGGAAATAGCGTGAGTGAGGAAGATGGCCCCTAGCAACCATGAGGAACAATGTTGTTTTATTCGACCGATGGCCTTGCCAACATTTGATTGATGTATTTTCCTCTTGATCCATAACCCTTCTAGGTTGTAAAGGGTTTAAATAGATAATATAAGGGATCTTTACCCTTTGAACAGCAGATCGAGAAATAAATTTTTTGTAACTAAACACTTTCAACCTTCGGACACTAACCCTAACCCTAAAACCTAATGTGTCATATAAAACATATTTTACTTTTAATGTTACTCTTGACCGCGGCCATGCTGGAGCATCGCCTTTAATCGAGCAACTAGACCCCGGGACTTATTCTTTTTGTAAGCCCAGTACTTATTCTATCGGTCCTTTTGCCGAACCGCTAAGTAACGGGGACAAAAATACACCAGTATCGGTTGTCAAGCAATGCTAGGGGGACAAACAGACACACAAACACACACACATACATATATATATATATGACGGGCTTCTTTCAGTTTCCGTCTACCAAATCCACTCACAAGGCTTTGGTTGGCCCGAGGTTATAGTAGAAGACACTTGCCCAAGGTGCCATGCAGTGGGACTGAACCCGGAATCAGCCACTCCAATATTTTTTTAACATCTGGCCTGTAAAACCTAATAATCCTCTAAATATTTTATAAGTCATCATACTATTTTTATCTTTAAAAAAACAATGACCGAAGGAGTGAGAAGATTAGATTATTCATGAAGCGTCTTCATAAAAACGAAAACACAGAACTCCTTTGGCATCTTAAATAAATACGATATTAATTCCAATAAAAGTAAAAAGACCAGTTTTCCTTGACCAACTTTACTGACGTCAGCATTTGAATGGATAGGTATAGGGGTGTGTACAACTCTGTTTCATTACGATTAACTCATTCTATTGGGCCCTGAAAGATAAGACAAAAACCAGCCGAGCAGGATTTGAAATGATTATTGTAAAATAATGCAAATGTCGGCTTACCTATACATGTGTGCCCCTACCCGACCGACTTTGTTGCCTCACAACTTCCAGAAAAATGTAAATTTTTTAATGAAATTTTCAAAAAAATACCGTTAATCCTCGAGTATAGTCTGCCCTTGAGTATAATACGCAGGGGATTTTTAGGGGGCTGTACCTCTGGAAAACCTAAACCTTGTGTATAATACGCACCCCTTCTCTATATTCAGTCAAGGAGGTCTATATAACGTCCTTGGTTTCTAAAAATGTATACAGTAACGTCCTTTATTATCATTGTATATATAACATAATGCAAACGTGTAGCTTTTTTTGTGCATTTTGTTTGCAGAAAATAAAGAAATAACAGTAATAACGTTTAATAAATGTTGCTTATTGCAAGTTATGGATGATTCTTTTATGACTTCATTGCTTTCAGGCTTAGCTTAAGGTATTTTCGAGCCCGACATCACAAAATACCTCTGAATAAACATTGCCTGACAGCAAATAGAGACTTGGACATTGCTTAGAAAATAATTTCCATTTTTAACCGCATATATAGTACGCACTAGGGATTTTGACCTTTAAATTTTGGGAAAATAATGCGGATTATACTTGAGGATTTACGGTATGTTTTAGATGGTGTATATTCCGCTTATGTAGGAATTTAATATTTTAAAAAATTCTGTGGTTAAGAAGAGAGGTTTCGGGAAATTCACATGAGTTGACTTTGTTTCCTCATAACTTGGGTATTTTTTAATGAAATTTGCTACAAATACTTTTCAGAATGTATACATTCAGATTATATTGGAATTTGATGTGAAAAGGAAAATAGTGGCACACATCACAATTTCTTTCGAAATCTCAAGTTTCATTTTGTACATATATATGATATCCATTAGTACATATGTGCATAAAAGCCCACCATTTTTGTATTTTCTTTTGTCATATTGAAACCCCAGCGTTTTCGATAGCCGCTCATGAAAAAGTGAAAGTCTTTCTTCAGCAATTTCTTGATTTCAGCAACTATTTTCGGAAAAAAAATTTTTCCCCCTACCCCTCCACCTCCAGTTTCTTCTCGTAACTCTAATCCTAAATCCCAACCCTAAAACCCAAAACCAAACCCTAACTCTAAAACCCTAACCATAAAACCTAGCTCTAAAACCCCAACCCTAAGACCCTAACCTTAAAACCCAAACCCGGATCTTTTCTTTTGGAAAGCCAGATTTTTCAGATTTTTCTAGTTAACTAAATAATTTGAAACTTCGTATACTGGTAGAATGTGTGAAAAGAAAACAATAATTTCAACTAGTTTTTTTGACAAAAATATATTTTATAAGTTTAAACGTAGTTTAAATCTGCGAATTTTAACCAATCATATTGTCTGTTTTCATTTGAAATTATTAGCTGCATAGTGTTAATGTGACGTAGATAGCTATTTTGTGAGTGGGTAAGCAGTAAGCAAACAGCTGTGGTAGATGTGGTTATCATGGCAGTGGTGGTAGTGGTGACAGTGGATGTGTATGATGGCAGCAATTATAGTGTTGGTGTTTTTGTAAAGGTGGTGGTGGTGGTGGCGGCAGTGGATGATGATGATAATGATGATGATAGTAGTAGTAGCATTGATAATGTTAGGATGTCTCATGGATGGTAGTGTTGGTGTGTGTGTGTGTGTGTGTGTGTGTGTGTGTGTGTGTGTGTGTGTGTGTGTGTGTGTGTATAATGGATCAAAACAGTTTGATTCAAATTCTGTGGTACTTATATATTCATACATACATATACATGTAGATGTATATAACATATATATATATTGTATGTAAACATCTTTTATATATATATATATATATAATGTATGCATCTATAATACACACACATTATAAATATATACACATATATGCATATGCATTAGAATATGTGTGTATAGGTGTGTGTATATATATATATATATATATATATATGCATATGTTTGTATACATGTGTGTGTAGCTATTTAGGATCTACACAAATTTTATATATACTCCACGAAGTTTATGATAAGCGGAGATGTTTACATTTTAGTTAGCTGTTTACGTTAACTACGTCACAAAATAGCTGTTTACGTCACAGTAACAATATTTTGAGAAGCGGTAAATAATATGAGGCCGAAAGAAAGAATATCATTGGTTAAAATTCGAATTTTTAAACAACGTTAAACTTAGAAATTACAATTCCGTTTTCATTTTGGTTAACAATTATGTTTTCTTTAGACACATTCTACCAGTATACGAAGTTTCAAATTGTTTAGTTGACTAGGAAAATCTGGCTTTCAAAAAGAAAAGATCCTAAACTTGGAAATAGATAAACCTGTACTGAAAAACACATCAAATTCTCTACTGTTATTTACAAATGTGGTGTGAACGATGAAAGAGGACAACAGAAAAAAGGAGAATGGAAATATAATCAAGCCTTACCTCGGCGAAGATTAGTCTACCGAAAACTCAGCGAAGTTCAGATCTCTCTCAGCCAGCTCGATACGTCTTGTGCCTTCTTCGTCTCAGCTGCAACTCCTCCCTCGTCGATGCCACACGTGCGTCGTCGCTCGCCGCTTCCGCTTCCTACCGCGCATGCGCCCTGCAAGCCCTACTTCCGCCTTCCCCTTTCTGTCATCCTCTCCACCGACACCACACGCTCCCCTGATCTACAGATCACTGAACCGGCTTTCTCACTCGCTCCCCGCTCCCAAACTCGCACCTTAACTGGTTTCATAATCAGCCAACCAGGGAGGAAGGTGCTGTTCCCTCTGTGGTCGCAGTGCGACCCTAGGACTTGTTCCTGGTATGTTGCTGCTGGCCTCACCATCCTGTCTACTGGTGTTGTTTTCATCTTGCCCACTGCTGCTGGTCTCATCCTCTGAGGCATGGACAATCCTCCGTATATCCAAAACATCGACCGAGATGTTATTCTTTGAATTTACAGAGGTTATTGTCCCCTTTCCCCATTGTGATGTACACCGTGCATTTGGAGGTTTTACCCAAACTTCCTCCCCGACCTGCACGAAGGCGTGCTCTTCCTCTGCTCCGGGTCGCATTGATGTAGTACACGGATGCCTCCACTCGTACCTGAATATTGCCCTGTGTGGCACCGACTCCTCAGCCTGTCCTGATCTGGGCGACATATTGTACCAAAACACGGCCTCGATTGGTGAAATGTGACCCCTCTCTGCCATGGCCTTGATGGTACGATGATGCCTTTCCACCACCCCATTTCCACTTGGCCGGTATGCCGCCCTGAAGAAGCGGTTGACCTTCCACTCATCAAGCATTTCTTTCAGCAGATCCGAGCGAAATGCAGTGCCATTGTCCAGAAGCAGTTCATCCACGGGGCCTCGTTCCAGGAATATCTCATTCAACACTTTCACAATTTCTTCTGCGGTTCCCGTCTTCATCTCCCTCCATATGGCCAACCACCCCGGTCCGCAGTCAACCATTGAGAGGTATGTTCCCTGCCGGTAGTGTGTTATGTCCACCACCAGTCGTTTCCAGTCCTGGTCCACTGGAATACTTCCCGCTTCATATACGACCGGAGCAGGGTTGATGGACTGGCACCTGTCACAATTGCTAACCACTCTCTGCACGCTCTGTCTTGTTACGTCGGAGTCAACTTTTCTGGCTAGGAACAATGTCCTGTGATGTGAACGATGAAAGAGGACAACAGAAAAAAGGAGAATGGAAATATAATCAGGCCTTACCCCGGCGAAGATTAGTCTACCGAAAACTCAGCGAAGTTCAGATCTCTCTCAGCCAGCTCGATACGTCTTGTACCTTCTTCGTCTCAGCTGCAACTCCTCCCTCGTCGATGCCACACGTGCGTCGTCGCTCGCCGCTTCCGCTTCCTACCGCGCATGCGCCCTGCAAGCCCTACTTCCGCCCTCCCCTTTCTGTCATTCTCTCCACCGACACCACAACAAAGATACCTGAAATTAAATTTTTGGATGATTGATCTAGTATTATACGTAGAGAAAAAATGTTTTACTGTGTTATAGATGCAAACAAAAACGATGCACATATATTTTTCTTCTAACATTGCAGATTGTTTGTTGGATATCATTTTCCATAATACGTGTATTAGTTCAATATACATCTACAGATGCAATACTTGGATACATCGTCAGTGTTGTATTTTGGGGTTACTGGTTGTATCGGGTCTTACAAAATATACCTTCATTCAGGCAACCTTACCTAGGTTTGTCCAGCCCAGGTTTGAGACAAGGCGGAATTTTTTCTGACTTCATTGTTCACAACCTCCTCTTTTCAATTAGAATTATTTACACGCTTTCTCAACTGACTCTTTGTTGCTCTTGAGGGATCTTCTGTTCATAATGTCCAGCTTCGGCCGGCTTACCTTCATCCGACTGTTTAGACATTCACCTCCACCCCAACACGCGCGTCATAAATTTATATTTATTGTGAAATGCTTTTAGTTTTGAAATTAAGTCTATCTAGTTAGGCTGGAGTTTTCATTTTGGAATGGAGCGGTAAATTCCAGAACGCATTTAAAATTAATTTTCACCGAATATTACGAAACGAAACATAATAAATTACATAATAATCATTAATTTCTGGGAATAAATAATATTTTATTGTCCCAAATTGCTTTTTTTTGGTGAGGATGTGGTTCTTTATTAGAAATATTACAGCTAATTTGAAAGACTCTTATGTCCCATATCTGAAACTATTTTTTAAAATCTTCTTTTATTGAGAACTAGCAGTATCGCCCGGCGTTGCTCGGGTTTGTAAGGAAAATAACTATATAAGCATTTTTAGAGATGTAAAGTATAATAGCCATCTCAATATGGCTAACCACAAAGGGGGGGGGGTGTTACTGTAGCTTTTTACGTTCTGAGATTTAATAAATTTTTAGAGAGTTACTTCCCTTATATATGCCAAAAATGCATTAAAAATGGGAAAAATTGATGGTAAATATTTTTAAAATCGTAGACTCATCGTAGACGCGCGCTAATACCCAGAAGGGCTCGATAGGAATCACGTCTATAAGATACCCGGTTTTGGTTAAACTGCACCGCAAAATGTGGGAGTAGTTAGGAATCTAAATTGTAGGAGACAGACAGCACACAACCTCACTTTTATATATAAGATATCACCAATGAAGTTATGACTCATGTTTTAAACTTTGAATAATCATTCGACGCTTTTAAGGTAAAAGTAAATTATGGAATGGAATAAAATAATTTAGTTTGTTTGTGTGTGTGTGTGTTTTGTATATGTAGATACATATATTTGAATATGTATATATATATATATATATATATATATATATATATATATATATATATATATACTATGTGCATATGTATATAAGTATTCATGTTTACACACACACAATCACACACTAATATGTGTGTGTGTGTGTGTGTGTCGGTGTGGGATCCGGGATTACGATTGCGGGGCAGGATGGGGAGGCGCAAAATGGAGATAAAATGCAATTAGTGGGATAATTGCCATATCTATCTATCTATCTATCTATCTATCTATCTATCTATCTATCTATCTATCTATCTATCTATCTATCTATCTATCTATCTACTCGACATGGACGGACGCTAGTCAAATGGGCTCCACGTAAGTTGGCCACTTTTACATGTTTAAAACTCCTTGTCAAATATTTTTTTTAATCGTTGTGCAAGTTCATTCACGAAAAAACCTGAGAATTATTCACGTAGAATTCCCCTGTATGGACGAAATTATCAAAAACTTTCAGAACTTTCGTGGGTTCCTTTTAGCCATTTTTCATTTTGAAAATGGCAACTAGAAACCACGTGGCTAGCCCGCCAGTCATGCGGAACGGTAGCGAAACACTATTCTACCACTAGCTGCTAAACCTCGCAGCTTGAACACCGCTGTCACCACCACCACTCACCACCACCAACAACAACAAAACTAACGTCGCAAGACCATTCACCATCGCCGCGCCCAAAGACATTAACTTAAATTTTCCCCCACTCCCTACACCACTTGTCGATGAAAAAAAGACGGAGAATGGGATTTCAAAAATGAATACAGACGCAAACATGAATGCCAGCACCACCACCATCACTACCAACAACAACAACGAAATCAGCACAAAGCCGTCTACCAAAGACAACACCGCCAACACCAACACCACTACCACGACTTCGACTGCTACAACTAACTCTTCTGCTGCTATCACCGTCAAAATTAAAACGAATTTCGCGGATGCGACAAAACAAAAACGAACAATCGTAAAATTCACCACACAGGAAATAAACCTCACAAAAGTACTCTTCACCAAAGAAGGAGACAAATTGCATCTTCACATTCCACAACATATCGTGGAAAACACACACAAAAAAACAATAATCTACAAAGTCATCAACAAGAAAACAAGACGACCAGAAAATGCACCGAAGGAAAAAATTGAAAAATGCCATCGTCCTGCATGGGACTCTAAGGAGTATATCAGTTGGGGAAATAAATTTGGCACAGTCCAAATACGTTTCCTCAACGAAAATCTAGCAAAACGATTTTCCACATTGGAGCTGCATTCAGACGACTTGGTAATGATACCAATCTATTTAAACCAGAGGGTGACGAAAGTCCAAATAAAAAAATGTACCACCTGAACTCGAAATACAATGGTTAGTCTCTGCCATCTGCTTTGAAATGGCTGAGACAATGGCAGAGACAATCATCCTTGAAATCGCTGTTCTAGGACAGAAAAACTGGGTGGGAAAATCAATCCAATTCCTTCTTCAATTGGATGAAACAACAAGAGAAAAGATACCCACCACTATAGAACTGCCAGAAGGCTACAAACTCTATGTAGTGGTAGAGGGTAGGCGACCACGTTGCTATTTGTGTGGAAGCGAAACACACTTGAAAAAGAAGTGCCCAACCACTGCACACCAAGAGCAACAACAACAACCACTACCACAACCAAAACACTCCGAGAAAAAAGCTCTACTACCCACACCACCGTCAACACAGAAGACAAGAGAAGTACACCAAGCTAATCCGTCAACAACCAAAAATTATTCAACACCTGAGAAAATACCAACACTACCAACAACAGCAAGAACCAAAGGAACAGAAAAACAAAGAAAATATACAAAAACTGATTCCCCATCCCTTATACCGCACTCACCACACACAAACATTCAACAACCAACTGCAACGAAAACAACAGCACAACCACTTACACAGACATACATAGAAGCCTACAACATAACCCTACCCCCTACTGATTCCTCAGAAAATTCGTCAGAAGACGAAACCAGCGAGGAATGGCAAATAGCTAGAAAAGGAAGGAAAATAAAGAGCAGAAACACAACCAAACCAAATGCAAACACAAACAAAGCAGGGGGAAATACATCTCCCGAAGACATTTCAAAACCCAACACAAACAACAGCCACACCAACACCACAAAAATATATACAGCAAACATGCTCACAGCTCTAGACACCAAAAACACAAATTTGATGGAATACATCAAATCAAAAACAAACATAACAGAAGATGACATAAAAACAATCACCCATACACAACACCATCAGACCACATCAAAATATTACATATCTCCAGAAGTCTGCACCACACACTAAAAGGCATTTTCCCAGTGCGGTTGGCAAATGCCAAAAATACCTCACAAAGAAACTTTACTGGGATCTCCTCGAGGACAAACTAAAGGAAGAGAAAGCAAAAACTTTCAAGCAGTAAGTAACCCTCTGTTCCTTTCACTTGTATTCTAATTCATTAGGATTATGATCAAGATTGGTTGTGTAAATGCGCGTGGTTTGGGGTCCCCTTGGAAACAAGGGTACCTCTTAAATGACATAAAGTCACACAAGTTAGAAATCATAGCCATAAGTGAGACCAGACTCCACAATCTGTTGCCCTTTTGGCAGAGGCGCAACAGAGCAACAAAGCCACCATTCGGTCTCTGGTAGATGAACAGGGACGTGAATTGCTCGAGCCAAGTAAAATGTGTGAGGCCTTTCAACAGCAGTTTGCCCGACTGTTCGGGACGAGTGGCGGGCAAGCAGGTAGGGTGGACTTCAGTGCCTACCTACACAGCCTACCACGATTCTCAACAAGAGAGGCAGGGCGCTGCGAAGGTACCATTACGGCGGCGGAAGTGCGGGACGCGATGGCAGAATGCTTGAGGGACAAATCGCCGGGTTTGGATGGTCTACCCTACGAGCTTTACAGCTATATGCTAGACTTGTTTGGAGACGTCTTGGCAGCGGTGTACTGCAACTGGCAGCAAAACGGGAGCATTCCTGATTTTGTGAGCCGAGGAGCCGTAACACTGCTGAAGAAAGATCTAAACAAGGGAAATGTAATAGATAACTTTAGGCCCATCACTCTGCTTAATGCAGACTTGAAAATTTTGGCCAAGGTGTTAGCCAAGAGGTTAGCGCTTGTCATCGAGAAACTGGTCGACAAGGCGCAAATGTGCGCCGTCCGGGCCGGACCATCCATGACAACCTCCACCTGATGCGCTACATCATAGACAGGGTAGTTAACGAACCTGGCATGGGTGGGGCGCTGATCAATTTGGATCAATCGAAAGCTTTCGATAGGGTAGACCATCGATACTTGGCTGTCATCAGAGCGGCTGGCTTCGGTCAAAATATTTTTCTAAAATTTTGGGGAAAATTTTCAAAAAATCTTCAAAAAATTTTTCAAACATTTTCCCCCAAATTTTAGATAAACTTTTTGAAAATTTTCCCCAAAAATTTTTGAAAAATTTTTTGAAAATTTTCCCCAAAAATTTTTCGAAAAATTTTCCCCAAAATTTTTTGAAGATCTTTTGAAAATTTTCCCCCAAATTTTAGAAAAATTTTTTGAAAATTTTCCCCAAAAAGTTTTCGAAAAATTTTTTGAAAATTTTCCCCAAAATGTTAGAAAAATGTTTTGAAAACTTACCCCAAAATTTTAGAAAACTTTTTCGAAAATTTTCTGAGAATTTTCCCCAAAATTTCCGAAAACTTTTTGAAAATTTTCCTTAAAAATTTTTCAAAAATTTTTTGACGATTTTTTGGAAATTTTCCCCCAAAATTTTAGAAAAATTTTTTAAAAAATTTTCCCCCAAAATTTTAGAAAATTTTTTGAAAATTTTCCACAAAATTTTAGAAAAATTTTTTGAAAATTTTAGAAAAATTTTTGAAAAATATTATGAAAATTTTCCCTAAAACTTTTTGAAAATTTTCCCGAAAAATTTTATAAATATTGTTTGAAAATTTTCCCCCAAAATTTTAGAAAAATTGTTTGAAAATTTTCCTCAAAAATTTTTGAAAAATTTTTTGAAAATTTTCCTCAAAAATTTTAGAAAGATCTTTTGAAAATTTTCCCCCAAAATTTTAGAAAATTTTTTGAAAATTTTCCACAGAATTTTAGAAAAATGTTTTGAAAATGTTGCCCAAAATTTTTTGAAAAAGTTTTTGAAAATTTTCCACAAAATTTTAGAAAAATTTTTTGAAAATGTTCCACAAATATTTTGGAAAACTATTATGAAAATTTTCCCTAAAACTTTTTGAAAAATTTTTTGAAAATTTTCCCCAGAAATTTTAGAAAAATTGTTTGAAGGTTTTCCTCAAAAATTTTTTGAAAATTTTCCCCAAAATTTTTGAATAATTTTTCGAAAATTTTCCCCAAAAGTTTTTGAAAAATTTTTTGAAAAATTTTCCCCAAAATTTTAGAAAGATCTTTTGAAAATTTTCCACAAAAATGTTAGAAAAATTTTTTCAAAATTTTCCCCAAATATTTAGAAAAAGTTTTTGAAAATTTTCCCCAAAAGTTTTTGAAAACTCTAGGTATGTCCGGATTTCTCCGGATATCTCCAGCAAATTTCGGTAATCTCCGACAATTTCCGGCAAACTCCGGTAATTTCCGGCAATTTCCGGAAATGTTTTTTGAAAATTTTCCTCAAAATTTTGGAAAATTTTTTTGAAAATTTTTTGAAAATTTCCATCAAAATTTTTGCCACTTTGGTGTTTCCTGGTATCTCTATTATTATTATTATTATTATTATTATTATTATTATTTGTAGTAGTAGTAGTAGTAGTAGTAGTAGTAATAGTAATAGTAGTAGTAGTAGTAGTAGTAGTAGTGGTAGTAGTAGTAGTATGCCGCAATACTCTGAAGTCATGGAAATTTGGTAATCCGTAAGTTGAAAAAGTGTTTCTAAACGTTTCGGCCTTCTAAGACCCCGTCTTTTCATTTCTATTGTTACCATTGCATTTCTGATATTGTCTGGACTGTGCAAATAGTACTTTTGTGTAGAAACACCCCCTGCAGGGAGTGCGCTTCATTAATTTTTGAATTTTAACTGCTTTCGACAAAAACAAATACAGTGGAGAGAAATAAATATTCGTACAAGTCAAAATTCTTTATTTAATTTCTAATGAACATAAATGGGATATACCAATACTATATTTGCACACAGATGCATAAACTAAGAATATGCAAAAGAAATTAATAAATTATAGTAACTAAGGAATTTATATACAATCATAAATATTTAATGAACATTTTGGATACCAATAGGTTTCCAGTATCATGACACAGACAAATTTTTTTTAACTATCACGATACCTACATGTAAGAAACACTAGCAGTACACTTGTACATAGAGAACTAAACTTGATTCCTTATTTAAAAGTAAGGCCCTTTATCGACTACTTTCAGAACGCTTATAAAAATACTTTTTATAATCCAGCAAGATACTTGCCCAATGATGAGAGTATGGTGGTATACAAAGGTAGAGTACGTTCCTGACAGTATATGCTAGGAAATCCTACAAAATGGGGAATCGAAGTTTGAACGATTTGTGGATTCAATTTTAATACAGGGAAAACAAAAAATAATGTAAGCCAGGATGGCCTAGGTGCGATGTAGAACGGAATTTATCACTCCTATAGTGTAACCCGTGACGAATATTTTTTCACTGGATTTTCAGATCGGAAAAACTTGCGATAGTTTTAGAAACTGTGGCAACATATACAAGTGCTACAGTAGCAGGAAAGGGATGCTGTTGGATACTAAAAGAAAAGCAACAAAAAGAGGTGAAATAATTCAACGGCAGAAAGGAAACTTGCTAGCGAACGCAAACAGACATAAGAGGCAAATTAATTTTTGTTCAATTTGTGCGCAACCACATGTGGATGAAAATGGCACCTCATTTGTGCTCCTTGATTATGACAAGTACATGGGTAGTGTAGATTGGCTGAATCAGATGATGAGCTATAACCTGGTCTATCAGCTGAATAATAGATGTTGGCAGTACCTGGTTTGGTTTATAGTAAATGAGCATCAAATTAAGAGGGGCTTGAAAGCAATGCGAGCATCTGTAGTTCCAGGCAGATGTAGCATCGCAGTTAAGAGCTGGTTTTTCTTCCAAAAGATAGTTGTTCGGAGAAAACCTAGAGCCTACTAGAGGGATATCCCTCTGAATTCAGCCGACCTCCATAAATTAGAGTCGCAAAAGGCAATGCCGTGAATGTCTTCATTAAAGAAAGAAAAGTTCCAATGTGCATCCTGCAAGCTTGCATTACGTAGAGTGGGATGCTTTACAAGTTACCATCATGGAAATATTGTGTGATTTATATACATACTATCTGATTTTATTAAAATTTTCTTAAAATTTACCTCTTAATTCTTATTTACTTGTAATGTGAATGACAAATTTTGATCATTTTGTATTATGAATAATTTCTGCGCTTTTATGTATGTGTATAGGTTTATTTTATTAAGTTACTGGTAAGCGTATTTCATTTTCTAGTTATCTTCAAACATAAATTCCAGTATTTCATTCTATTTTTACTTTTATTACTACACCCGTCTTATATGGATTTAAGTTCAAATGATAATTCAGTAATGTGCACAATTCATCGATTTTAAAATTTTGCTGTATACTCATTTGAATATTAGCTAGTAACTCATTTTCTTTGATGTTTAAATAAAATTAAAATAATTTTATATTAAGCTGAATTTTCCAGTAATTATGAGTCGTTTTGCGACAAAAATTATGCAATAAATTTAAGAACCTCTTGTTAATTTGTGATCCAAAAATTACAATGAAATGTTGATGAATATAAAAAAGTAAAAATTGTATGAAACCAGTCGAAATTCACGATTATATTAGAATTTAATTGAAACACATAAAATGTGTATTTTGATTAGAAATATAGTAGCGAAAGGGCTAACATATCACTGCATGGTTGGGAAGAACCATTCTGATATAGACCCACCAAAACGATGATAATAAATAGACAAATATAACTTCATCTGGTTGCATGAGAGTCGCTACATGTTTTTTGGAGCTGTTGTAGTTGTTTTTCTCATATAATCAAGAGATATACAAATGGATGGAGAGAGTTATCTTAAAGGTTTGCATGATGGATGATGATCGTTGAGTGCAAGATATAAAGGAGATAAAATGTCAAATAAAATTAAGAGTTTAAGGTGAATTTTCCATTGTAATTTGGCTGGTGAGATAAACATTTTAATTCTTTATAATTCGATTTGATTTTTTTGTTCCAGAACGACTGAAACACTTGAGAAAATTTCTAAAATAGCAGGAATATGTGAATGTCTATGTATACACAATCACACAAACCAGAATGCCAAATCTTTTACAATACAGTGCCGACAAGCTGAACTGTGCGAAATTAAATAATTGACAAGTGAAACAAGTGAAATCCTAAATGTATAATCGATAACATTAATTTATTAAAAATTAAAATTTATCAGGAAGCAATAATTAGATATCAGAACTGGTACCTAATATTCTTTAATTAATTTCTAATTATTTCATATAAACTGAAATAAACTAATGCACCATTAATGAAAAGCAATACCTTTCTAGTTTGTTGTTCTGAAATTTTGATTATTTTCATAAGTGACCATGTTCATAGAGATGTTAAAGTAGAGGCCATAAAATTTATAGATATTAGTCATTTACACATCACATGTAATTATACAGGACGTCTCATGATAATGGGACACATTTTAAATGAAAGTAACTGGGACAAGAACAATCAAAGGCAAGGGCACAATGATCTTATGTATTACAAAGTGTGTGCAGGGGTGGTGTGTGATAAGAAGTTTGCTTCGAAACCACATAGTTCTAGGTTCAGTCCCATTGCATGGCACCTTGGGCAAGTGTCTTCTACTACAGCTTCGGTCCGACTAAAGTCTTGTGAGTGGATTTGGTGAACGGAAACCCTGTGCGTGTGTGCATGCACATGTATTTGTCCCCCATCACTGCTTAACAACCGGTGTTTGTATGTTTATGTCCCTGTAACTTAGCGGTTCAGCAAAATAAAATTCACAATAAATACCAAGCTTTAAAAAGAAATAAATACTGGAGTCGATTCATTTGACATAAATTCTTTGAGGTGCTGCCCCCGATTATCATTACCAGAATCCTGTATTAACGCTCGTTTCATTTAAGTCTAAATTTTTTTAAATCGTAGCTCCGAGTTTTACATTTCAAAGCACCTTTCAAGTGTTAGACCTCACGGAAGCAATGTGGCCGATGCTGATGTCGCGTGACTGGCATCCGTGCCCGTGACATATAAAAAGCACCTTTCGAGCATTGAGACTCATGGAGGTAATAACAAATGACTGGAACCTGTTGCAATATGCTGTGCTTGAGAAGAAAACCCATCGAGCCAAGTGAAATCATAGTCATGGCAGATACTGGTGTCACACAACTGGTACCCGTACCGGTGGCATGTAAAAGCACCCATTACACCACTGGGGTGGTTGGTGTTAGGAAGTGTATCCAGCTGTAGAAAACATACCAAATGAGACTGGAGTCTGGTGCAGCCCCTCAGTATGTCAGCCCTTGTCAAACCATCCAACCCATGCCAGTATGGACAACAGATGTTAAAAGATGATGATGATGACGATGACAGCAATATTTGATTGGTTGCTGAATAAAAATTCATTAGGGAATTTTAACATTATCATCATTTCTTCATTATTTTCCACAGAATTGTAAAATTTATTTTACATATTCCATACCATGATTAAAAAAACATGAGTGATAAAAAAAATCCATGTTTTTGACATATTCTACAGAGTATATGAAACAAGCCATATGGTTTGGGATATGGTAATGAACAGATGGAAATGTAATGGGTTTTTTTGAGCAACCAATTAAGTTTTGAGGTGATCTGTGGAAATATGTATGGTCATTGTGCTGTTCATGTTTAAAAGACTAGGGAAAATACTGCCTTGTCTGGAAATATGAGAGTCTGTGACAGGAAAGGCATTCAACTCTGGAAAATCTGCTAAACGAATTCTGTGCATTCATGGAAAAGTCGATGTCAAAACCATTTGTGGTGATGATGATGATGATACGTATGTGTGGTTAAGATGATCTCTTTGCAACCAAATAATTTCATGATCAGTGTCGCTGAACAATACATTGGGCAAATGTCTTCTAATAGAGCACTATGCCAATCAATGGCTTATGAATGAATTTCATAGACAGAAACTGTGAGGAAGCCCATCAGATATATGTGTATGTGTGTCTTGTGTTCATGTATTGACAACTGGCGTTGGTTTGTTTGTCCTCATAACTGTTTCAGAAAAAAAAAAAGAAAATCCAGACTTGAAATATGTATAGACATGGATTTGATCAACTAAACCCTTGAAGGAAGTGCCCCAGCATGGCCACAATCCTATGACTGAAGCCAGTAATATATATGTACACTTAAAGCACACACAAACATATATATATATATATATATATCTACACATACATATACAGGATGGCCAAAAGTCACGCACCAAAACATTTGACTTCTTATTTATATTAAGTCATTATTATTATTCATTTTCTTCATCATGTACATGTGTATTTATCATTATTTAATTTATTCAATTTTAGAAAAATTGCAGCATGTCTTTGACGATTCCTGAACATACTGAATTTATTTTGTACTTGACTTTTGACCCACCCTGTGTATATCACAGAAAATTAAGTTTTAACATCTAACATAAAACATTAAAACAAATCATCATTTCCTCATAATGATAATTAAATATCAATATTACTTTTTGCTGTTAACTATAATAAATGAAGACAAAAAATGCATTTGGTAAACTTTTTTCTTTAAATTTATTACATATTATTATATAATCTTACATTGGCACAAGACCACAGTTTTGTTAAGGAGGGTGTATCATTGACTGAAATGGTGCCAGTTTAAGACTGGTACCTATTTTATAGACCCTGGAGGAATGAAAAACAAAGTTAGTTTTGGCAGGATTAGAACTCAGAGTGTAAGAGAAACAAAACTAAAAACTGCATGGCATTTAGTCCAAGACTACCATTTCTGTCACTCCATCATTTGCAACATTATCTGGCTATATTTAAAATTAGTCAATATGTAAGTAAAAATATTACATTTTGTCAATGAATTATCAGCATGCAGCCTAATATTAGAGTCTTGAATAAATGAAAAGCAGCTTTTTTATGAAAAGGGTGTTTTGAAACCCCTACATCAGTCCCTTGCCTTCCTGCTACTGCCCCTTGTCTTCTTCCCCCAAGTTCTTGACACTCCAACATTCATGGTTAGTACAGCTGGTCATTGTCATATTAATTATCAGGCTAGGAAATTTCTTATTGTCAATTTAACTACCACAGTCAATCTATCATTACACTTTTCAAAACATTATGAGTAGTCATGCTTCTTATGCTGCCCATAAGAGCCATGACTGCCAACATTTATTCTATTATCATTATGTCGAATTAACCACAAGGGTCATTCTAGCTTTCCTCATCTTTATAATAATCATCAGTCTGCAGTCTGTGTTTTCTTTTTCTCGTTCTGACTCATATGTTGAGATTAGTTCATTATTGTCATTCTGATGACTATGGTCAATCATAATTTTATATGACATAACATTGCTATTATATTGTTACTTCAGGTCAGCCTATATCATCATCTTTCTTCTAATATCACCTATATTGCTTTTATTGCTCTCTTATAGTCAGTTCATCTTCTTGCTGTCACTATTCAGTCTCTTTACATTTGGCCACATTAGAATGTGACCAAATCTCACTCTCTTTTGGACAATCATAGTGTGTGATTTGTCATCTAGATCCTTCTGTTTTGATCTGTCAAAATTTGCAGCAATATTCAGGCCTTTTTAATTTCATAGATTCAAATATTGCAACATTATTCAGATTCTTTGATTCCATAAAGTCAAATACTTTCAATTCTATTCAGAACACTTTCACTTCTACTGAATCAAAGTTTGAAACTGTATTCAGTTTTTTTTTTCTGACCAGCCCAACCAACCACTGTAGCTGTTGGTCAGCTCCTACCAGCCACTCTAGCTGCTTGACTCTGCATCAGTTTTTGGAGTTTAGCAAGATTATCTTTGGTCATGGCATCATTTGGTTTCAGTCGTAAAGCCTCCTTGTAGCTCTTCTCTGCTTCTTCTAATTTACCATTGAGATGTAAGATGGCACCAAGGTTCATGTGAGCTGTAGCAACCTGTAGAAAAAAAGAAAATTAAAATTTTATTGCAGCCAATTCAATGTTAGAGTAAACAGTATGGTGCTAAAATAGGCAGAGGCAGAATGCATCTAACTATTTGACAAATCATCATCACCATCATCATTTAACGTCCACCTTCCATGCTGGCATGGGTTGGGCAGTTTGACAGGAGCTGATCCAGCAGAAGACCTACACCATGCTTCTGTATCTGTTTTAGCATAATTTTTATGGCTGGATGCCCTTCCTAACACCAACCACTCCACAGAGTGAACTGAGTGCTTCTTACATGGCACCAGCACAGACGAGGTAAGTTTTGGCATGGCTTTTACAGCTGGACACCCTTACAAATGCTAGCCACTTCACAAGGTGAACTGGATGCTTTTTGAAAAATCATCTAGATGACTAATAAGATAGCCTCTACAAAGACACTCAAGCTCCTAAATGTAGCTGGTAACCCTCCTATCTTTAGAAACAAAAAGCAGGACAACATAATGGATATTGTACCATGTGCCTCAATAAAAATTGTGAGTCACAGCTGGAGTACCTTCGATCATGGGTTGACTTAATCCTTTAGCATTTGAAGTGGCCATCCAACCAAGATAATCTATCACTTTTATATTCAAATCAGCCATATCCAGCCTCTCACACATACCCTACAATGCTATTTTAAAAATAAACAATCACAGCCTTGAAATTCAAAGCTATGAGATAATATATGATTGATTCAAAATAATGTCAGTAAATAAGCATTACATTAGACAAACTAATCTGAAATGCTACAGGTGAAGCCATCCTTGGTGGAATTTGAACTCAGAGCATTAAGACAAAATGCTACTAAGCATTTTATCTGATTCTTAATGATTTTGCCACCTCACTGCCCTTTTATCCCATGCAATAATTATGAACACAGTATATAATATAACCTTAGATTCTCTAAACATAGGAAAAAGACAGGAGGGTTACAACCAGAATGTTGTTGATGAAAGCTCTGCTTGATTTGATCAGGGTTGAGCTGGAAAGCAGAATCAAGCTGGTACTCAACAACAACATTCATCCCCGAATTCCCAAATGAAAGAAGGACTAAACAGTTCCTTACTTGAGGATTCAGCAGTGCAGCCCTTTGGTAAAAATCTTCAGCTTCAGTGTAGTTACCAGATTGTCTGGAAAGGAAAAACATTGATATTTAAGATGTATGCTTTAGGCTGCTAATCTCATATTATGAACAAAACAAAAACATGGATGTGTGGTTAAGAAGATTGCTTTGAAACTGGGTGACACTGGGTTCAGTCCCACTGCATGGCACTTTGAGCAAGTATTTTGTAGTATTGCACAGGGATGTAGTATGGTTTGTGAATAAATTTGGTAGATATAAACTGGAGGAGAGGCATTATACACACACACATATATATATATATATATTGTGATCACATGACCTACAAAATTATCAGATGTTGTTACACACTGCTAGTCACAAGGCACTTTGCATTGTTTTAGTCTTCGAATAATGCCACCCAGCTGGCTAGACGAGCAGGCCAACATTCCCCACTTGATCGAAAGCGGGGACTGGAGCAATTTGAAATAAAGTGTTTTGCTCAAGAGTGATGTGTGTGCGTGTGTGTGAGAGAGAGAGGGTCTGTGTAGTAGATGCCAAAAATTATATATACATCTCTTTACTCTCTTTTACTCTTTTACTTGTTTCAGTCATTTGACTGCGGCCATGCTGGAGCACCGCCTCTAGTCGAGCAAATCGACCCCGGGACTTATTCTTTGTAAGCCCAGTACTTATTCTATCGGTCTCTTTTGCCAAACCGCTAAGTGACGGGGACGTAAACACACCAGCATCGGTTGTCAAGCAATGCTAGAGGGACAAACACAGACACACAAACATATACATACACATATACGACAGGCTTCTTTCAGTTTCCATCTACCAAATCCACTCACAAGGCATTGGTCGGCCCGAGGCTATAGCAGAAGACATTTGCCCAAGATGCCACGCAGTGGGACTGAACCCAGAACCATGTGGCTGGTTAGCAAGCTACTTACCACACAGCCATGTATTTGTGTATACACACACACACACACATATATATCATCAGCATCATCATCACCATCATTTGACGTTCGTTTTCCATGCTACACACACACATATAATATGGATCAAATGCACACACACACATATATGTAAGTATTAGAGCCTTCTTAGTAGCATTACAGACACCCTGGCAAATGAAGGCACTGGACCCTAGAGTATTTACTGACAGTAAGCCACAGCATATGTAGATCCAAACAGAGCTCCAAGACCCATGAGGCCCCAGGCAAATCACTGCACTGGACCCTATATATTCTATTCATTGACAGCAAGCCAACCCATACATAGATCAGATTTGAGCCCCTAGACCCATGAAGCTTCTAGGCAACTGCCCAGTGCATCTATACTTTATGATGGCACTGCATATTCTAAAAGAAAAAGGGAAGATATCAATTAATTGGTATTACGTTGATACCATCAAAAGAGTTATCCACCTACCTCATAGCATTGGCTGTATTAAAGACATGTTCAAAGTCATCACTATTTGTTTCAAGCACCTGTTTGTAGATAAGAACTGGGTCTGCATGCCGGCCAGATTCACCCAGAAACTGGGCTGAAAAGTAAAAGGAATTACACCCTTAGTGTAAAATTACAAAGCAAAACATAATAATAATCCTTTCTACTAAAGGCACAAGGCCTGAAATTTGGGGGCGGGGACTAGTCAATTACATCATCGACCCCAGTGTTTCACTGATACTTAATTTATCGACCCTCAAAGGATGAAAGGCAAAGTTGACCTCAGTGGAATTTGAACTCAGAACGTAGCAAAATACTTCTAAACATTTCGTCTAGTGTGCTAACAATTCTGTCAGCTTATCACCTTATAATGATTTCAAATTTTGCCACAAGGGCAGCAATTTGGGGAAAGGGGATGAGTCGATTCACTGCTGTGAATAATATTTAATTCTTAACAAAATATGATAATGAAAGTAGTAGTAGTTGTAGTAGTAGTAGTAGTAGCTGAAGCAGCAGCAGCAGAATAATTCAACAAATATTTACTGTAATGCTGGTGAGCAGTTTTGTACGTGGAATCAAGAGCCATTGCTTTTAAGTACCATTTTTCAGCTTTATCTGGTTGGTTCTGTTTGGAATAGAATTGAAAATATATAGAACAGAATAAAGAAAATGAACAAAGCAACAATAATAAGAAGAACTTCTGATGTAAGCACAAGGTTAGTAATTTTGAGAGGTGAGGGTTTAGTCTATATCATCAACTCCAGTACTTGACTGGTACTTTATATCATCAGTCCCGGAGAGAGGAAAGTCAAAGTTGACCTCAGTTAGATTTGAACATAGAATGTAAAGAATTGGAGCAAATATGAAGCGGTATTTTTCTGCCTCTCTAATGATTCTGCTAATCTACTAACGCAAGGACTAAAATTTAGACGGAGATTTGGGTTAGTTGATTTAATCAACTTTATTACCCGACTAATATTTTATCTGATCAAGCTCAAATGGACAACAGGCAAAGTTTACCTAGGCAAGATTTGGACTGAGAATACAAAGAGCTTTGCCAAAACACCAGAGGGCAGTTCATCCAATTCTCTAATGGTTTAGTCAATCATTTTAACATCTACTTTTCCATGCTTGCATGGATGAAACAGTTTGTTGAGGCAGATCTACATTTTAATAATGCTGTTCCTATTGCCAACCTTTACTTGTTCCTATGTAAGGTAGTATTTCTCCATTGCCAGACAGGTTTCCACAGAATATTGGAAATGAATGACGTTCATTTACTACAATCATGCGAGGTGATGATAAGGAGACACAAACACTCACATGCACATGTTTATACATACATATACATTACATGCATGTGACTTAGTGGTTAGAGAGTTGGGTTCACAATTATTAATTAGTGACTTCAGTTCCTGGAACGGGCAATGTTTTATGTTCTTGAGCAAGACACTTTATTTCATGTGGCTCCAGTTCACCCAGCAGTAGAAATGAGTAACTACGTCACTGGTGCCAAGTGGTATTGGCCTTTGCCTTTCCTTGCTTGGCCTGGGGCAGCAGTAGAAGAGATTTACTCATGGTGCCATGCAGTAGGACAGAATCGAAGACCACATGGTAGGGAAGCAAGTTTCTCAATCACACATCCACACCTACGTCTATGCAGCCACTAATAATAATAGTGATGTTGTTTCTCATATAGGCACATGCATCAATCAAGAAGAGAAGAAAGAGGACATAAAATAGAGTCACAGGAAAACAATGAAAGGCAGAAGGTAATAGATTAAAAAAAAAAAAATCAGTTTATACTTACTCTTCTGGACAGCAGTTTAGCCATTGTGATGTGAGCTGGTAAATGGTCAGGCTTCACACGCAATGCTTCCTGGTACCAGAATTCTGCTTTGGCCTCATCATCAGATTTCATGTAAGCTTCTCCTAACATATTGTAAATACTTTGCAATCCATAATAACTGGGTGCTCTTTGAATAGCTTTATTATAGGTCTCAATAGCCAACTGATATTTCTGTTGATCTGCATACATTCTGCCAAGGTTATAGAGAGCGGAGATCTTGGTACTTTCATGAAGTCGAGGGTCTCGCAAACCGGTAATATCTATACTTGAACAATTCAAATAGCTCTGAAAAATACCGTGAATAACAGATTTGTGAATAAACATCAACAACAACAATAGCAACAAAAACTACAATAAAATAAAAGATAGGTACTCTCTTTACACTGAACATACCCATCTCTAATACTATCAGGTAAAGAGGCAGCCTCCAAGAAATAGCAGGCAATTTTCCCTTAAATCAAATCTCTCCATCTCAGAAAAAGATACACTGGATGATGTACATATGAAAAAAATGGGACAGTCACGGCTGGAACACTTTTGATTCATAGGTCAACTACAGGGCTAACTTGGGGCTGAATATCATCACCATCGCTGCTACAACACCTACCAATATCAGTAAAATCATCCTTAATATCACAACCTTCATTTCAATCATTACTACCACCACAGCTTTCACTGCGATTATTATAACTACAACCACCACTTTTTAATTATACACCTATTACAGCTCAGTAATCCTAAACAATAACATAACATCTTCTCTACCAAAATCTTCACATGGATTCCTATTCAATTATTTTAAATCATGATTAATATTTTACACTGAAGTACGGTGGCAAGATGGCAGAATCATTAACAGTCTGGAGAAAATGTTTAGAGGGGTCTACTTTGCTTTACATCTTATCAGGTTCAATGAAATAAGTACCAGTTAGGTACTGGGGTTGATGTAATCAACTAGTCTCCTCTACTAAAACTTCAGACCTTATGCCAACAAAAGAAAGGAATATTTTATACTGAGTGGATCAGAATTATTTTTATTTGATAAATTATTTATCAAACAGTTATTAAATTTTGTCAGTTGTATCTAAGTCAAATATTCCTTTTTGTTTAACTCCCACTAATATTGTGAGATGTATAACTTAATGATTAAGATGTTGCATGTGTGTGTATATATATATATATATATATATATTATATATATATATATATATATATATAGAGAGAGAGAAAGAACAATAATAATATATAGGGAACAACACCTTAACCTTTAAGCCATACATCTCACAATAATAGTGGGAGTTAAACAGAAAAGATTATTTGACTTAAATACAACTGACAAAATTCAATAACAGTTTGATAAATAATCTATCACGTATGTATAAATATATGTATGTATGTGTGTATGTGTAATTTTTTTGGACCAATAGGTATATGTCCATCAGTGTGTTGAGTAAAGCACATTCACAGTTTGGGCTACCATGGTTAGGGTACAAGTGAATGGTACAGCAGGCAAACAACATGACTGTGAGAACTCAGTATATTCAATAGGACACCACTTTATGTATGTATGTACCTTATGTGACCCAGACTGCACTGATTGATGCAATACAACTGGATGTGCAACATCCCACTCATAAAGGACAGTCACAGGAGCGGGGTCGATATGATCATCATACTCAATAAAGACTAATGCCAAATCCATCTTCTGCATACCATTCTGCTTAAATAATGGAACTGCAGATACAATATCCATTCATATCTCATGTCTGTTTTCATTCCTCCACTTCGCTCTGTATTTCATATCTTCTCTATAATAACTATTACTTAAACATTTTCTCACACTGTCTCTGATGAAGTGATATATATAAAATATCCCGGAAACCTTGGATTTTTTATCTCATTCTGTTAATTTTTATATATATATATATACATATGACTGATGGGTTTCTTTCGGTTTCCATCTACCAAATCCACACACGTAGCCTTGGTTAGCCTAAGACTATAGTAGAAGACACTTGCCCAAGGTGTCACACAGTGGGACTGAACCAGGAAGCAAACTTCTTGCAACACCTGTTTAGTTCGTTTTTATAATCCATTTAGTGGGTAGACACCATCATTATAATTGTTTTGTTTTATTTTAAAACTCCACTAGATATTTTAAGCACAATTAGTCATTTAGATATTTCTTTGATTATTCTTACTAGAAACGATGTAACTCTAATTAATTCACTACAGAAATATTGTTAGCACTCATCAATTTTACTATCTAACTTCTATGTAACAGGTTACTTCCCTAGTCCTTTATGTTTTTATATTATTTCGTGTTCACCAAAGAAAATCCTACATTCATTTACTCACACCATGATTTTGGTACTCACAGTTACTCTGTGATTCACAGATCAGGTCTAGTACAACCAAAAGGTGCCCAAGGTTGTCATTGGATTGCTAATAATTAAACTCCATCTCCTCTGCTTTTTATATTTGATATGTTTTGATTGATATATTTTAATTAATTATAAAATCACGCTTCTGTCTCCACCCATTTCTTCTACCAAAATTAGTCAGAATTTCTCTCATTACTTTAGGTACCTTCGTACTAAATTAAGTACAAACGCTTGCTTAACGGCTATACAATAGAAAAACATACAAACAGACGATTATCTACGTTGTCAAAGAGAATCGTCTGCGTCTCAAATTATATCTATCTTTTCTACTGGATAACATTTTTTTTTAATAAAATTCATGAAATACAAATGCCCGCCTTGAAATGTCCGCCATTACATCCCGGCTAGGTCGACAGCAATTACTACGGGAAATAACTCTGAATGTAGCTAACGTACGAGTTATTTCCCTTTGACTATAAACCATTTTCCTTAGCCTGTAATAAAATTTCCTTTGATCTTATAATGTAAAGTATATAGATGACAAGATATATACGTAATTAGTCTATGGATTACATAATTAACATTTCATTGAAATTCGTAACTCGACAGAAAGTTATAGGGTGAATAGATTCGAAAAAGACAGGATTATATACACAAATTGAACATTATCAATTATCATTGAAGGATTATCAATTCGTGTACGTGACAGAAAATACTTTCAAATAGTAATATATATGATTAAAGTCATTATTTTCATTTTTATTTGATAGATATTCGTTCTGTTTAGTTAAAGGAATTACTGCAGGTATTCCAATTATTATTTGGGCTTGGAGTTGGAGAAGTAATTGACGTTAATCTGCGAAGATTGGATGAAAAATTTAGAAATCTTGCCGTTAAACTGCGAAGATTGGATGAAAAATTTAGAAATCTCTTTTCTCCAAAATAATGCTTAGTACAATTTATGTAACTATATTTTTAAATTAAGTTCATTTGAACTGAATAAATAATGTTTATTAAAACATCCTTTGAACGAAACTAAAGCTTATTTTGAACAAAATTAATAAAGGACATTGATTAATA
>NW_021832300.1:15000-25000 GCF_006345805.1 Octopus sinensis | reverse complement strand
CACCTTTACTTGTCAACAAAGAGCGTAGATGGACCGAGTCGGGTCGTCGTCGTCACCGCCGCCGCCGCCGCCGCTGCCGAAAGCGACGGCGGCGGCGGAGGTTGACTTGCTGGTTGCCTGGCCGGTTGGCTGGTTGTCCCGACCTCTGTGACACGACCGTGTGTCTCTGAAAGCCAGTGACTCGTGTGTATGTATGTGTGTGTGTGTGGTGTGTGTGTGTCTATACATGTGCTATATTTTCATACAATAAGGAAATAAACCAAGTATATACAGCTGTGACGTGAGCGTATCTACCTGTGTGAATATATATACATAGGTAGGTAGATACAGGTAAATATATGTTGGTTGACACACACATATTCGGAGTGAATGCTGTCATAACCTCGAAATAAACGATCGATGCTACTGTTTGTAGTTACACAGTTCGTCGATTGGCCCTGGACACCGCGATACACCTGTAACGTTTTGGCAACGTTTGTAAAAAAATCCTTCGCGTAAACACACCTGACAAGTTGTGTATTTGATGTGTGTACAAAGGCACGGATCTAAAGAATTGAATGCAGGTATAGTCGTTGTTTGTTTGTTTGTTTTTGTTATACGTATATACATATATAAACACAGATAGATAGATAGATAGATAGATAGATAGATAGATAGATAGATAGATAGATAGATAGATAGATAGATAGATAGATAGATAGATATACGTATACAATTGACAATATAAGTGCTCTTAAATGAAATGTACGAGGTTTACCTGAATTATATATATATTTATTTATACATATATGTATATATAAACACACACGCAAGTGTGTCTGTGTAAATATGCATTATGTACATGTATATACATATACATACATATATGTGTGTGTGTGGTGTATATGTGTGTGTGTGTAGAACATAAGCATGTGTTTCTACATATAGATATGTGTATCAATACACACATGCACACACACTCATGTATACACAGACACACACATATATGTATACACATACATATATATATATATATATACAATACACACGCCCACATATATATACATATATATATATATATATATAAATATATATACATACATACATATACATACATTTATATATGTATATATATATATATATACATACATACATACATACATACATACATACATACATAATACATACATACATACATATATATACATACGTTTATATACATGTATATAGAAATAGCAGCCAACATGCTAGCATGTAAAAATTACCTGTTAAAGGGTAATTTTCTACTTTGAAATACAAATATGTTGTCTATTGACTTTTTATACATGCTAGGCCACTGGTGGTGATATTTATAACGAATATTCGCCACCCCATATATATATATATATATATATATATATATATATATATCTCACAGGCTTCTTTCACTTTCCGTCTACTAAATCCACTCACAGTTTGGCTGGTCCGAGGCTATAGTAGAAGACACTTGCCGAAGGTGCCACGCAGTGGGACTGAACCCGGAACCATATGGTTGGTAAGCGAGCTTCTTACCAAACAGCTACATCCACACATCTACTCAAATGTGCCCATTCCTCATCGACTTTGTTTCCTCATAACTTCCAGAAATATATAACACAAATTGTTGAGCACACACGTATACAAACTGACACACATCTGATATATCTAGAAAAGGAAACTTCAACTGCCAAGGATAAAGTGATATAGGCGCAGGAGTGGCTGTGTGGTAAGTAGCTTGCTTACCAACCACATGGTTCCGGGTTCGGTCCCACTGCGTGGCACCTTGGGCAAGTGTCTTCTACTATAGCCCCGGGCCGACCAATGCCTTGTGAGTGGATTTGGTAGACGGAAACTGAAAGAAGCCTGTCGTATATATGTATAATATATATGTATGTGTGTGTTTGTGTGTCTGTGTTTGTCCCCCTAGCATTGCTTGACAACCGATGCTGGTGTGTTTACGTCCCCGTCACTTAGCGGTTCGGCAAAAGAGACCGATAGAATAAGTACTGGGCTTACAAAGAATAAGTCCCGTGGTCGATTTGCTCGACTAAAGGCGGTGCTCCAGCATGGCCGCAGTCAAATGACTGAAACAAGTAAAAGAGTAAAAGAGAGAAGTTCTGAATAAAAATCTTCCACCAAACCTTAGTCACAATTTATGTTCCTAACACTAGCTTAATGATAACTAAGTTATTTTACTAAATTCCTTGTTATATTTAAAATTGATTGAAAGAAACACAGAGCATCTCAAAAGAAATGCAGTAACGAAAGATTCCAATATAATTGTAATGTGCTTCACCTGAAAGGTATTTTTACAAAATTTCATTACAAAAGTATTCATTTTTCTGAAAGCTATGAGGAAACAAAGTTATGGTTCTGGGTTCAGTCCCACTTCATGACACCTTGGGCAAGTGTCTTCTACTACAGCCTCAGGACGACCAAATCCTTGTGAATGAATTTGATAAGTTATGGGGATGTAAACAAAACAACACAGACACAAAGAGACACCTTCTCAACCACATGGTTCCGGGTTCAGTCCCACTGCATGACACCTTAGGCAAGTGTCTTCTACTATAGCCTTAGGTTAACCAAATCCTTGTGAGTGGATTTGGTAGACGGAAACTGAAAGAAGCCCGTCGTATATATACATGTATGTGTAAGTGTGTGTGTGTGTATGTGTGCATACATATGTGTGTGTTTATGTATCAGTGTTTGTTCCCCCCCCACCATCGCTTAACAACCAACGTTGGTGTGTTTATGACCCCCGTGACTTTGCAGTTCAGCAAAAGTGACCAATAAAATAAGTCCTAGGCTTACAAAGAATAAGTCCTGGGCTCGATTTGTTCGACGAAAAGGTGGTGCTCCAGCATGGCCACGGTCAAATTACTGTAAAAAATTTAAAGAACACCATTTCTCCAAAACCTGAACTGGACAAAGTTTCCAGAAAAATCCTTTTTGTTTCCTAATGAGGATATTAATTAATTTTATTGCATTTGTTTTACACTTTTTATATTTTTATGATTGTTTTTTCCAAAGAAACAGATCCAATAAACCTTTTGAATTCAAAGAATCAATGATTTGTCTTCTCTTCAAATCAAGAGGGGGTGGCATCATCGTCATCAGCACCACCACCGCCTTCATCATTATCATCACCATCATCATCATCATCATCGCTATCATCACCATCATCACCATCATCACCATCATCATCACCATCATCACCATCATCATCGTCATCATCATCATCATCACCATCATCATCATCATCATCACCATCATCATCGTCATCATCGTCACTATCATCACCATCATTGCCATCATCATCACCATCATCATTGTCATTCACCACAACTACCACCATCATCATCATCACCATCACACACAATCATCATCATCACCATCATCATCGCCGTCGTCATCGCTATCATCACCATCATTGCTATCATCACCACCACCATCATCATCATCATCATCATCACCATCATCACCATCATCATCATCATCATCATCATCATCATCATCATCATCATCATCATCATCATCACCACCACCATCATCATCATCATCATCATCACCATCATCACCATCATCATCATCATCATCATCATCATCATCATCATCATCACCATCATCATCATCATCATCATCACCATCATCATCATCATCATCATCATCACCATCATCATCATCATCATCATCATCACCATCATCATCATCATCATCATCACCATCATTGCCATCACCATCATCATCATCATCATCACCATCATCATCATCATCATCATCATCATCACCATCATCATCATCATCATCATCACCATCATTGCCATCATCATCGTCATCATCATTGCTATCATCACCAACATTGTCATCCTCACCATCATCATCATCATCATCATCATCGCTATCATCACCATCATTGCCACCATCATCACCACCATAATCACCATCATCATCACCATTATCGTCATCCTCACCATCATCATCATCATCATCATCATCATCATCACCATCATCATCGTCATCATCGTCACTATCATCACCATCATTGCCATCATCATCACCATCATCATTGTCATTCACCACAACTACCACCATCATCATCATCACCATCACACACAATCATCATCATCACCATCATCATCGCCGTCGTCATCGCTATCATCACCACCACCATCGTCATCATCATCATCATCACCATCATCACCATCATCACCATCATCATCATCATCATCATCATCACCATCATCATCATCATCATCATCACCATCATCATCATCATCACCATCATCATCATCATCATCATCATCACCATCATCATCATCATCATCATCACCATCATCACCATCATTGCCATCATCATCGTCATCATCATTGCTATCATCACCAACATTGTCATCCTCACCATCATCATCATCATCATCATCATCATCATCATCATCACCATCATCACCATCATCATCATCATCACCATCATCATCATCATCATCATCATCATCATCATCATCATCATCATCATCATCATCACCATCATCATCATCCTATCATCACCATCATTGCCATCACCATCATCATCATCATCACCACATTGCATTCACCATCATCATCATCGTCATCATCATTGCTATCATCACCATCATTGTCATCCTCACCATCGTCATCATCATCATCATCACCATCATCACCATCATCATCATCATCATCATCATCATCATCATCACCATCATCATCATCATCATCATCACCATCATTGCCATCACCATCATCATCATCATCACCATCATTGCCATCACCATCATCATCATCTTCACCATCATCATCATCATCATCATCATCATCATCACCATCATCACCATCATCATCATCATCACCATCATCACCATCATCATCATCATCATCATCATCATCATCATCATCATCATCATCATCATCACCATCATCATCATCATCATCATCACCATCATTGCCATCACCATCATCATCATCGTCATCATCATTGCTATCATCACATCATTGTCATCCTCACCATCATCCTCATATCATCATCATCATCATCACCATCATCACCATCATCACTCATTATCATCATCATCATCATCCACCATCATCACATCATCATCATCATCTCATCATCATCATCATCACCATCCTCATCAGCATCATCATCCACCATCATTGCCATCACCATCATCAATCATCATCACCATCATTGCCATCACCCTCATCATCATCGTCATCATCATTGCTATCATCACCATCATTGTCATCCTCACCATCATCATCATCATCATCATCATCATCATCATCATCATCACCATCATCATCATCATCATCATCATCATCATCATCACCATCATCACCATCATCATCATCATCATCATCATCATCACCATCATCATCATCATCATCATCACCATCATTGCCATCACCATCATCATCATCATCACCATCATTGCCATCACCATCATCATCATCGTCATCATCATTGCTATCATCACCATCATTGTCATCATCACCATCATCACCATCATCATCATCATCATCATCATCATCACATCATCATCATCATCACCATCATCATCATCATCATCATCACCATCTTGCCATCACCATCATCATCATCATCACCATCATTGCCATCACCATCATCATCATCGTCATCATCATTGCTATCATCACCATCATTGTCATCCTCACCATCATCACCATCATCATCATCATCATCATCATCATCATCATCACCATCATCACCATCATCATCATCATCATCATCATCATCACCATCATCATCATCGTCATCATCATTGCTATCATCACCATCATTGTCATCCTCACCATCATCATCATCATCATCATCATCATCACCATCATTGCCATCACCATCATCATCATCGTCATCATCATTGCTATCATCACCATCATTGTCATCCTCACCATCATCATCATCATCACCATCATTGCCACCATCATCACCACCATAATCACCATCATCATCACCATCATCGTCATCCTCACCATCATCATCATCATCATTGTTGTCACCTAACGTCCTCCTTCCATGCCGGCATGGGTTGGATTGTTTGACAGGAGCTGGCCAGGTAGGAGCTGGCCAGGTAGGAGCCTGCGCCATGCTTCTGTTTCGGTTTAGGCATGGTTTTTACAGCTGGATACCCTTCTTAACAGTGACCACCCCACAGACTGGACTATGTGCTTTTTACATGACATCAGCACAGGTGAGGTCAGTTTTGGCAGGGTTTTTACAGATGGATGCCCTTCCAAATGGCAACCACATTACAGCATGGGCCTCACGGAGGCACTGATAGGTGGTAGGGGTCTTTGGCAATATACCGTGCCCGTGTAGACCTGACAAGCCAAATGAGATCATAGTCATGGCCAATTCTGGTGTCAGTCAATGGTGCGCTGTACTGGTGGCACGTAAAAAGTTCCCACTCATCATCATTGTTCGACCGTGGTCGAGACAATGGAATTTACTATGATACGCCAGACTTCACGGTCCATCATAGAATTACGGAGGTCCTGTTGCTGGATGCCTGTATCCCTGGAGATTGCATCAGGGTAGGAGAGTGTGCGCCCTCTGGTATTGCGAGTAGATGGCTTCCAGAGGAGAAGAGTAGATATTACCTCTTTTTCAGCTCTACAACAATGTCCAGCAAACTGGACTCTCCTACCTTTCACAAGTCCCCACTACACTCTTGGAGTGGTTGGCATTAGGAAGGGCAACCAAGTATAGAAACCACGCCAAATCAGATCAGAACCTGGAGCAGCTCCTCGACTTACCAGTTCTCGATCAAACCGTCCAACCCATGCCAGCACGGAAAGCGGACGTGAAATGATGATGGTGATGGTAATTGGTTAAAAGGGCGGCGAGCTGGCAGAAACGTTAGCACGCCGGGCGAAATGCTTAGCGGTATTTCGTCTGCGTTACGTTGTGAGTTCAAATTCCACCAAGGTCGACTTTGCCTGTCATCCTTTCAGGGTCGATAAATTAAGTACCAGTTATGCACTGGGGTTGATGTAATCGACTTAATACCTATGTCTGTCCTTGTTTGTCCCCTCAGTGTTTAGCCCCTTGTGGGTAGTAAAGAAATAGGTATTTCGTCTGCGTTACGTTCTGAGTTCAAATTCCACCGAGGTCGACTTTGCCTTTCATCCTTTCGGGGTCGATAAATTAAGTACCAGTTACGCACTGAGGTCGATATAATCGACTTAATACCTATGTCTGTCCTTGTTTGTCCTCTCAGTGTTTAGCCCCTTGTGGGTAGTAAAGAAATAGGTATTTCGTCTGCGTTACGTTGTGAGTTCAAATTCCGCCGAGGTCGACTTTGCCTTTCATCCTTTCGGAGGTCGATAAATTAAGTACCAGTTACGCACTGGAGTCGACGTAATCGACTTAATACCTATTTCTGTCCTTGTTTGTCCCCTCTGTGTTTAGCCCCTTGTGGGTTGTAAAGAAATAGGTATTTCGTCTGTCTTTACGTTCTGAGTTCAAATTCCGCCGAGGTCAACTTTGCCTTTCATCCTTTCGGTGTCGATAAATTAAGTACCAGTTACGCACTGGAGTCGATGTAATCGACTTAATACCTATGTCTGTCCTTGTTTGTCCCCTCTGTGTTTAGCCCCTTGTGGGTAATAAAGAAATATGTATTTCGTCTGCCGTTACATTCTGAGTTCAAATTCCGCCGAGGTCGACTTTGCCTTTCATCCTTTCGGAGGTCGATAAATTAAGTACCAGTTACGCACTGGAGTCGACGTAATCGACTTAATACCTATGTCTGTCCTTGTTTGTCTCCTCTGTGCTTAGCCCCTTGTGGGTAGTAAAGAAATAGGTAATTGGTTAAAAATGTCCCCCAAACCCTGGCCTAACCCATGCAAGAATGAAACAAAAGAAAGAAACAATTAGCAAATGAATACCTAACATTTATATTACATGTTGAATCGTTTATTAATTACTTGTATAGTAGCTCTGACTTAATTGCTCTGAATTAATTACTCCTCATTATCAATCCGCGCATTGTTATGCAAATCGGACAAACCTGTTTAGGAGAGTCCGCCTGTTGTTCTTTTCACTTTGTGTCTGGTGACACGTAAAGCTTCCAAACTCTCTCTCTGCTTCTCTCTGTCTTTCCTCATCTTTTGTTCTTTCTCTCTTTCTCTCTCTCTCTCCCCCCCCCCACTCTCTCTCTCTCTCTCTCTCTTTCTCTCCCTCCATGCTCGGAATGAGACCATTTGGCACAGCTGTTTTAGATGCAGACGAGACAAGCTGATAGACCTGTTTGAGCAGGCAACGGTGCATTCTTTGGTGGTGGAACACACTCACACGCACCAGGCTTGCAGAAATATGCATTTACAGATAGAAAGTGTGTGTTTGAGAGAGAAAGGGAGAGAGAGACATGAATTATTAATTGAACATAATTGACATAAATACTTTCTCTCTCCTCACACTCATGAAGAGAAACATGCTCACAGAGAGAGAGAGAGAGAGAGAGAGAGAGAAGAGGAGAGATAGAGATAGAAGGAAAGAGGCACAGAGAGAGAGAGGGAGAGACAGAGAGGGAGGAGAGAGAAAGAGGGAGTCAGACAGACAAAGACAGTGAGGGAGTCAGAGGGAGAGAAATGGAAGGAGAGAGAGAGGAGTCAGACAGAGAGAAGCACAGAGAGAGAGAGAGAGAGAGATAGGGAGAGTCAGAGAGGGAGTCAGACAGACAAAGAGACCGATAAAATAAGTACTGGGCTTACAAAAGAATAAGTCCCGGGGTCGATTTGCTCGATTAAAGGCGGTGCTCCAGCATGGCCGCAGTCAAAATGACTGAAACAAGTAAAAGAGTAAAGAGAGAACACTTGGGATCGATGTACCCGACTTACCCCACCTTGCTGGTCTTGTGCCAAAATTTGACTCCAATTTTTTAGTGTTGCTATATTCATTGTAAAGTAAATATGTTTTTTTTTCTTTCTGTTCTAGGTCTTCTTCATGGCTACAGAACTCTGATGGCACTGGTCCACATTGGATAAAGTAAAATATAATACTTTTTATGCAAGTTCACACACACACACACACGCATATGTATGTAAATCTCACGCTCACATATGTGCATATACACAAACACATGTGGAGATACTCAGGTATATATATATATATATATAACCAAGTAAACACTACTAAGTAGGCATTTATACGTATACCTACAAATACATACACACACAACACGCACACATGTATATATATATACACTTATACATACAAGTATGTAAATAGAACATGTGCTTTTGTGGCTAAAGAGTTCTTTGACTCTTATTTGGATACACGCATATACATACAAACATATATATATTTTTCCGTTTCAGTCCAGGGACTGTGGCCAAACAGGGGCACCGCCATTCAAAATGTAATATAACAAACATAGACACGAATTTCTACAAGCCCCCAGTGAGGATCAAACTAACAACCTCTGGTTTACAAGACCAGTGCTCTAACCACTGAGCTACCCAGATACCCATAAGAAGAGAGCCACGTAGTCAGACAAACAGACAGACTGCCATTTTGTACACTGTGTGTACATTTTATAAATTGACCCCTAACCATGGCCCTCCAGTTCACTTCATGCACTTTATCAAATTCCCCTAATCTTCTCCTAAACAAGGGCGCAGAATACTTCCGAGACACAGCACCCATGAAGACATTTTGGGTATACGTACTTTTAATTTTTTTTTCACTTATTTTCACTTTTCTTCTTCTTTGGTTTATTTTTTTATTTTCGCTTACTAAGAAATTATCCTGATGCGGTGTTGTTGGTGAGGGTGGTGATGAAGAGGGGGAGGACGATGATTATGATGGTGACGGCGAGCTGGCAGAAACGTTAGCACGCCGGGCGAAATGCGTAGCAGTATTTTGTCTGCCGTTACGTTCTGAGTTCAAATTCCGCCGAGGTCGACTTTGCCTTTCATCCTTTCGGGGTTGATTAAATAAGTACCAGTTACACACTGGGGT
>NW_021832300.1:0-10000 GCF_006345805.1 Octopus sinensis | reverse complement strand
GTGTGTGTGTGGTGTGTGTGTGTGTTTCGTCTGCCGTCACGTTCTGAGTTCAAATTCCGCCGAGGTCGACTTTGCCTTTCATCGTTTCAGGGTCGATAAATTAAGTACCAGTTGTGTACTGGGGAGGGGGGGGTGTCAATCTAATCGCCTGGCCCCCTTCCCCCAAAATTCCAGGCCTTGTGCCTAGTGTAGAAAAGAATAATTACTAGGCTTACAAGAAATTAGTTCTGGGGTCGATTCCTTCGACGGAAACCGTCGCAGGCGGTGCTCCAGCATGGCCACAGTCAAAGGACTGAAACAAGTATAAGAATAAAATAATACAACTATAATCTGGTCCAGAGATCAATGTTTTGGACATAATGGGCCCAGGGTGGGGGTCAGTGTTTAGAATTCAAAGAGATGGCATTTTGACCTTTGGAGGTCGGAGTTTCATGTAAGCTAATTGTTTTTAGGTGTAATTAAAGACAAAAACACAAAGAAACAAAAAGTAAATAGAATAAAATGTAATGAAATGCAGCCATAATGGTTGATAGTTTGTAACGGTTCAAAGTTTGTTGTTCTTGTTCGTTTAATAAGCAGGTGGGGGGTGGGGTGGGGTGGGGGTTAGGTTTCTATGGTAACGACATTCGTCGTCTTTGTTCTCAAATTCATTGTCATTAACACCGCCACCACCACCACCACCACCACCACTGCAACCATCATCGTCATCATCATAATCATCATCATCATCATCATCATCATCAACACCACCATCACATCCCCTGCCAACACGATCATCATCATCATCACCACCACCATCGCAACCACCGCCTCCATCATCATCATCATCATCATCATCATCACTACCACTACCATCACAATCACCGCCACTGTCATCATCACCACCACTACCACCACTATGGCAACCACTGCCACCACCGTCATCATCATTATCATATACATATATATACATATATACACACACACACACACATATATATATAAAACATATATACATATACATATATGTGTGTAATCATAATCTTCAGATTTTTCTATATGCTATACCACTGGTTTTAAATTGATATTAATCAAATTAATATTCGATTTTTCACACTTATTCAAAATCAAAATCGATCAACATCAATGGAAATTGTAGCTGTGATACCAGTGCCTCCGTGCCGGTGGGACATAAAAAGCACCATCCGATCGTGGCCATTTGCCAGCCTCGTCTGGCACGTAAAAAGCACCCACTACACTCTCGGAGTTGTTGGCGTTAGGAAGGGCATCCAGCCGTAGAAACATTGCCAAATCAGACTGGAGCCTGGTGCAGCCTCCTGGCTTACCAGACCCCAGTTGAACCGTCCAACCCATGCTAGCATGGAAAGCGGATGCTAAACGATGATGATGATGATGATGGTTTTATCTCTAATTTAATATAATATATATATATATATATATATATATATACTAAGCAATAAAGGGTTTAGCAACGAATTGCCTTACCACATACCAATTTAGAAATACCGAATTTAGGTATGTGGTAAGGCAATTCGTTGCTAACCCTTTATTGCTTAGTATTACTTAAATTTTCCTCGAATGAGGCTTTTACATGCCGAAGACTACTTGGTGTAATTGATAATTATTCCAAATTAATTAATTTCACCCTTCATTATATATATATATATATATATATATATATATGAAGAAATGGAGCTGTACGCAGATTGAACAGAAATCGTTTTATTTCATTCTACACGTGTTTCGAAAGGCACAAATTACCAAAATCCGATTGAATAATGGGACCATATTGTGTCTTTCTCTTCAGGAAGAAAAAAGGAAATCCGTTGGAAAAACAAAAACAGAACAGAGGCAGAGCAAAAAACAAATCGAACTGTGCTCCTAAGAGCACACTTTTGATTAATCTACTACAAGATTATTCATCTTTCTATTTCACATAATATATATATATATATATATACAAAGTCAGAAAATGGAGAAATACACCTTAATCAATAATCAACTACCAGATAATACCCAATCACATAATTTATTAAACCACTACATATGAACATCAAGGTCAAACATAATAGTACAGAACAAAACAATGCACATCAATGAGTAATATGATACAGTGACCTTAATGTTCATATGTGGTGGTTTAATAAAGTATGTGATTGGGTATTATCTGGTAGTTGATTATTGATTTAGATGTATTTCTCCATTTTCTTATCTTGTATTAGTAATTTGTGGTAAATCATTTTACCTTCGCCCATATAATACAGTAAATGAATTAATTGCATGTATTAACTTTGTTGGGTGCTTTACTGGCAGTATATTGGATATATGTTATCCCATGGTGGGTTGCACTCACAACCCCTATCTCAATTTGTATATATATATATATATAATATATATAATTATGTGAAATAGAAAGATGAATAATCTTGTAGTAGATTAATCAAAAGTTTAACCGATACCTTAGTAGCAAAAATCACAGCAGTAAACAGCACGGTTGGAGGTACAACCATCTGGCGTTGCAACCGTGCGTTGGTGCGGATAATTGAAATTAAAACATTATTGGTGAATTGAAGAAATGGAGCTGAACGCAGATTGAACAGAAATCGTTTTATTTCATTCTACACGTGTTTCGAAACACATGTAGAATGAAATAAAACGATTTCTGTTCAATCTGCGTTCAGCTCCATTTCTTCAATTCATGAATAATGTTATAATATATATATCATCATCATCATCATCATCATCATTTAGCGTCCGTTTTCCATGCTAGCATGGGTTATATATATATATACATACATACATATATATATACATACATATATATTATATATATATATTTATATTATATATATATATATATATATATATATATATATATATATATATATACATATATATATACATACATATATATATATATACATATACACGACATATATATATATATATTTATACAGTCTTTGGTCATACCAGGACCGTAGAAGTAAAAAAAAATCGAACCAAGTTGCCAGGCGGTGGTATTGAACCCAGAACCATGCAGCCAAGGAAGCAAAATGCTTAACCCACACAGCCAAGCCATACTTCCACCTATCCATGAATATTTTTATTTCTCTTCTTTATTGAACTTATCACCAATCCCAAAAACAAAACTTCAATAGTTTCTGATTAAAGAAATTCGCACCGGACGAGGATATCATTCAAAGTTGACCCGGACGCTCCTTTGTCATGAATAATATCGCTTTAAATGTCACGTGTGCTATCATATTATCACGTTGAAAATAAATCTTGTGCAAGCTCATGGTTACCGGTAATAAACAAATCGTTTACAAAAGTTGTTTGGTGAGAAATTGCAGTCTGTCTTTCTCAGCTACAAGAGACTACCACACATACATGCATACATATATATGTACATGCATACATATATACATGCATGCATGCATACATACATACATACATACATACATACATACATACATACATGCATACATACACGCATGCATACATACATACATACACACATACATACATGCACACACACACGCACATACATACATACATACATACATACATACATAAATACATAAATACACACATACATACAAACATACATACATACATGCATACTTACACACATACATACATACATACATACAAACATAAATACATACATACACACACACACACACACACACACATACACACATACATACATACTGGCTGGGTGGTATATAGGTGCAGGCATGGTTGTGTGGTAAGTACCTTGCTTACCAACCAAATGGTTCCGGGTTCAGTCCCAACGTGTGTAGGACCTTGGGCAAGTGTCTTCTACTATATCTACCCTTATCACACGGGTAGTCATGATGGGTATACTGGGCTTCGTATATTTTACTCCAGTGTCACTTTGATGGCATGCACTGCTCTCTCACTCAATAATAATAATAATAATAGTCCATAACCCGTGGCCTTTGCCAGGGATGTAGCCAGCCCACTTATCTATACCTTTCCTTCTTTGGACACAAAACTCTACTTGCAAAGACCTGTTGAGGCAAGGGAAATCAAAATTGAATTCGAAATCGAACCACACCCGACGATTGGCACCCATGCCAACTTCCCTTCATTGGACACTAAACTCTGTTTGCGAAGACCTGTTGGGGCAAGTGAAATTGGAATCGAAATTGAACCAAATCCTATGATTGGCACCCGGCCATTGCCAGTGCCGCTGGACTGACTCCTGTGCAGGTGGCAAGTAAAGAAACACCGTTTTGACCCTGTGCTTGAGGAGACCTATTGAGTCAAGTACATCAACATCAAAAAATCAAATGGAAATTGTAGTTGTGATCCCTGTGCCGGTGGCACATAAAAAGCACCATCTGAATGTGGCCGATACCAGCTCTGCCTTGACTGGCTTCTGTGCCGGTGGCATATAAAAAGCAGCAACCGATCGTGGCCGTTCGCCAGCCTCATCTGGCACCTGTGCCGGTGGCACGTAAAAAGCACTCACTACACTCATGGAGTGGTTGGCATTAGGAAGGGCATCCAGCTGTAGAAACTCTGCCTGATCAGACTGGAGCCTGGTGCAGCCTTCTGGCTTCCCAGACCCCAGTCGAACTGTCTAACCCATGTCTAACCCATGTTAAACGATGATGATGATGATGAATAAAAAATGAGTGTTTATTAATTGACATGACTATTACTTGCGATTACAATATAACAACGAAAGAATTTGACAAGATCAGTAAATATAAAGACTTGCTAATAGAAATTGAAAAAATGTGGCATCTCAAGGCGACTACAGTACCAGTGATTGTAGGATCTCTAGGAATGATAAAAAAAAGGTACTGAAACCTATTTGAAAATGATTCCAGGCTTACCATCCCTACAGGAAGTGCAAAAAATTGTGTTAACTGGAACAGCTCATGTACTGAGAAGAGCATTATCGCTGAGAAAATAACATCCATTTATGAATTTATTTATTTATTAATTTTTAAATACATATTTTATCTTTGAATTTGCGTGTGTAATCTGGGAATGCATACAATGAGCTTCTCTGCCTTAGGTGTACGGAAAACACTCGGTGAGAAACAGAAGGAAATTTGAAGAAAGAAGGGAAAAAAATAATAATGATGATGATGATGATGATAATAATAATAATAATAATAATAATAATAATAATAATAATAATAATAATAGAGTGGCTGTGTGGTAAGTAGCTTGTTTACCAACCACATGGTTCTGGGTTCAGTACCACTGCGTGGCACCTTGGGCAAGTGTCTTCTACTATAGCCTTGGGCCGACCAAAGCCTTGTGAGTTGATTTGGTTGACGGAAACTGAAAGAAGCCCATCATATATGTTTGTATGTTTGCGTGTCTGTGTTTGTCCCCCTAGCATTGCTTGACAACCGATGCTGGTGTGTTTATGTCCCCGTTACTTAGCGGTTCGGCAAAAGAGACCAATAGAATGAGTACTGGGCTTACAAAAGAATAAGTCCCGGGGTCGAGTTGCTCGATTAAAGGCGGTGCTCCAGCATGGCCAAAGTCAAATGACTGAAACAAGTAAAAGAGAAAAGAGTAAAAAAGAGTAATAATAATAATAATAATAATAATAATAATAATAATAATAAATTGATGATCTAAAACTGTACGTAACAAATGACAAACAGCTGGAAACATTTCTACAGACAGTGCTTGGATTTACCAAAGAAATAAAAATGAAATTTGGCTTAGAAAAATGGGCCAAAGTAACCTTGAAAAGAGGGAAACTAGTTAAGAGTTGCAACATTACACTCGATGAAGCAAATGAAATAAGAGAATTAGACAAAAGCCAAACATGCAAATACTTAGGAATCAATGAACTAGATAGGATATGACACATACAAATGAAAGATGAGACAGGGAAGTAATATTATAGGCAAGTTAGATGAAGACTGAAAATGGAGCTCAATGCAAAAATCAAGATAATAGGTATTAACACTTTAGCTGTCCCAGTTATAAGTTACAGCTACAATGTTCTTAGCTGGACTCTAAATGAACTAATCAAAATAGGAAAACATGAAAGATTATGACATGATTTAGGAAATTCTATATATAGGCCATATTGAAGGTGGTAGAGGCCTTATGCAGATAGAAAACTATTACAAAATGACCACCATAGGATTGCAGAAATACCTACTTCAGAGGCAAGGAAAACAGATACAAATATCCACAAAACACAACCTCTCTATCTATCCGCTCAGTCGAAGTCGACTCTTGGTCACTCGATGGATCAGTGTCCTCCAGTCAGTTCTATCCTGGGTCGCTTCTTTCAGACTGGCTATGTCCATTCCGTAATCCCTCTTGATGGTGTCAAGCCAGCGGGTTCTTGGTCGGCCTCTTCCTCTCTTGCCACTGACCATTCCGAGCATGACGTCCTTCTCCAGGGATTTTCTCCGCATAATATGACCGAAATATGCCAATCTACGCTTGGTGATCCTAGCTTCTAGCGACATTTTCGGCCTTATCTGCTTAAGAACTTCTCCATTGGTCGACCTCTTCCTCTCTTGCCACTGACCATTCCGAGCATGATGTCCTTCTCCAGAGATTTTCTCTGCATAATATGACTGAAATATGGCAATCTATGCTTGGTGATCCAAGCTTCTAGTGACATTTTCGGCCTGATCTGCTTAAGAACTTCTCCATTGGTCGGCCTCTTCCTCTCTTGCCACTGACCATTCCAAGCATGATGTCCTTCTCCAGGGATTTTCTCTGCATAATATGACTGAAATATGGCAATCTATGCTTGGTGATCCAAGCTTCTAGTGACATTTTTGGCCTGATCTGCTTAAGAACTTCTCCATTGGTCGGCCTCTTCCTCTCTTGCCACTGACCATTCCAAGCATGATGTCCTACTCCAGAGATTTTCTCTGCATAATATGACTGAAATATGCCAATCTATGCTTGGTGATCCAAGCTTCTAGTGACATTTTTGGCCTGATCTGCTTAAGAACTTCTCCATTGGTCGGCCTCTTCCTCTCTTGCCACTGACCATTCCAAGCATGATGTCCTTCTCCAGGGATTTTCTCCGCATAATATGACCGAAATATGCCAATCTATGCTTGGTGATCCGAGCTTCTAGCGACATTTTCGGCCTGATCTGCTTCAGAACTTCTCCATTGGTCGGCCTCTTCCTCTCTTGCCACTGACCATTCCGAGCATGATGTCCTTCTCCAGGGATTTTCCCGGCATAATATGACCGAAATATGCCAATCTATGCTTGGTGATCCTAGCTTCTAGCGACATTTTCGGCCTGATCTGCTTAAGAACTCAATTGAAAACACAAACAAAATTTTTAAAAAGAACTGATTTTTGTCTTTAAGGAAGCTCACAAATACAAAAAAGAGGTGAAAGTACCTAACAACTATGGAGAAAAAGAAGAAACAAGGAAAGCTGTGAAACAACTGAAATCCAAACTAAAACTGGAACAGCAACGGATCATGATAAAACGATGGGAAGAAAAGCCCCTTTATGGTAAATACTGGCTTAAGTTAAACAGAAACAAGATAGACAGGCGCAGGAGTGGCTGTGTGGTAAGTAGCTTGTTTACCAACCACATGGTTCCGGGTTCAGTCCCACTGCGTGGCACCTTGGGCAAGTGTCTTCTGTTATAGCCCCGGGCTGACCAAAGCCTTGGGAGTGGATTTGGTTGACGGAAACTGAAAGAAGCCCGTCGTATATATGTATATATATATATATATGTATGTATGTATGTGTGTGTGTTTGTGTGTCTGTGTTTGTCCCCCTAGCATTGCTTGACAACCGATGCTGGTGTGTTTACGTCCCCGTCACTTAGCGGTTCGGCAAAAGAGACCGATAGAATAAGTACTGGGCTTACAAAAGAATACGTCCCGGGGTCGAGTTGCTCGATTAAAGGCGGTGCTCCAGCATGGCCGCAGTCAAAATGTCTGAAACAAGTAAAAAGAAAAAGAAAAGAAAGAAAGACAAAGCAAAATTCCAACAACGGCCCAGAAGCTCAGGTCTCAAAGCAGAGACTGAAGCATTTTTAATTGCAGCACAAAATGAAAGCCTGTTGTGCGTGTGTGTGTGTGTGTTCGTGGTTGTGTGGTAAGAAACTGGGGATCTTTTCCTTTTGAATGACAGACAATTTCTAGTTAACTAAACACCTTAAAATTTCGTATACTGGTAGAATGTGTCAAGATAAAACATTTTTTTCTCTTGGCTTTCTTGAGAAAATTGTAATTTGTTTGTTTAACGTAGTTTAATTTTTCTAATTTTAACCAATCCTATGCTCTCTTTTGAGCTAAAATCATTTGCTGCGTCTAAAACTGAGACAACATCCTCTAACTAACCCAAAACCTCCCCCCTAACCCAAACCCTACATTTTTTTTTCTTAATTGTTAAATTAATTTAATTTGTTACGTGTGTAAAAAAAATAAAGCAATGGAATTAAATTAATTTAACAATTAAGAAAAATAAATTTAGGATTAGGGTTAGGGGGAGGTTTAGGGTTAGTTACAGGATGTTGTCTCAGTTTTAGACGCAGCAAATGATTTTAGTTGAATGGAGGTAATCGATAGGTTAAAATTGCCGAAATGCTTGGATTTTCAGACGAAATATCTTACAAACTATAGAATTTTCTCAATAAAGCCAAGAAAAAATGATGTTTATTTGACACATTCTACCAGTATACGAAGTTTAAAAGTTTTTAGTTAACTAGAAATTGTCTGCCGTTCAAAAGGAAACTGAGACAACATCCTCTAACTGACCCAAAACTTCCCCCCTAACCCAAACCCTACATTTTTTTTCTAATTGTTAAATAATTTAATTTGTTACGTGTGTAAAAAAAATAAAGCAATGGAATTAAATTAATTAACAATTAAGAAAAATAAATTTAGGATTAGGGTTAGGGGGAGGTTTAGGTTAGTTACAGGATGTTGTCTCAGTTTTAGACGCAGCAAATGATTTTATTTTGAATGGAGGTAATCGATAGGTTAAAATTGCCGAAATGCTTGGTTTTCAGACGAAATATCTTACAAACTATAGAATTTTCTCAATAAAGCCAAGAAAAAAATGATGTTTTATTTTGACACATTCTACCAGTATACGAAGTTTAAAAGTTTTTAGTTAACTAGAAATTGTCTGCCGTTCAAAAGGAAACTGAGACAACATCCTCTAACTAACCCAAAACCTCCCCCCTAACCCAAACCCTACATTTTTTTTTCTTAATTGTTAAATTAATTTAATTTGTTACGTGTGTAAAAAAAATAAAGCAATGGAATTAAATTAATTTAACAATTAAGAAAAATAAATTTAGGATTAGGGTTAGGGGGAGGTTTAGGGTTAGTTACAGGATGTTGTCTCAGTTTTAGACGCAGCAAATGATTTTAGTTGAATGGAGGTAATCGATAGGTTAAAATTGCCGAAATGCTTGGATTTTCAGACGAAATATCTTACAAACTATAGAATTTTCTCAATAAAGCCAAGAAAAAAATGATGTTTTATTTTGACACATTCTACCAGTATACGAAGTTTAAAAGTTTTTAGTTAACTAGAAATTGTCTGCCGTTCAAAAGGAAAAGATCCGAAGCTGGCTTCGCACCCACATTTTGCTAAGTTTAGTCTCACCATGTGAGTGGATTTAGTAGACGGAAACTGAAAGAAGCCTGTTGTGTGTGTGTGTGTGTGTGTGTGTGTGTGTGTGTACCTCACCACTGCTGGGCAACCGGTGTTGGTGTGTTTACGTCCCTTACTTGTTCAGTAAGGTTGAATCAGTACCAGGCTTTAAAATTTCTTCAGGCTGGTGCTCCGGCATGGCCGCAGGTTAATAATGACAAGCAAGTTATAGACACAAAAGATAAAGGGAACTGTATGGAGGAAGGGAGGAGGATGTAAGCGAGAGAGAGAGAGAGAGAGAGAGAGAGAAGAACTATGTATATCTTTATTACCCACAAGGGGCTAAACATAGAGGGGACAAACAAGGACAGACATAGGTATTAAGTCGATTATA
>NW_021832299.1:12500-27500 GCF_006345805.1 Octopus sinensis | reverse complement strand
AAAATAAGAAACGAAAAATGGAGAAACAGGAGATATAAAAATACACATGCACGCGCACACACACACACACACACACACACACACACACATACACACACACATACACACAATATAGCATACATATAGAATTTATACATTTGTATATATATATTATATGTTTATATATATATATATATATATATATATATATATAAGACAGAAATAATCTAAAATATACATACATTATATTCTTTTAGTTATATATATGTATATACATGTATATATGCATATGAAACGTACAATAAATATAGATACATACACACACACACACACACATATATTATATATATATATATTGTGTATCTCTCTCTCTCTTTCTATATATATATATATATATATAGTGTATCTCTCTTTCTCTCTCTCTCTCTTCTCTATATATTTATATATATATATACTATATATATATATATATATATATATAATTATACATAACAAATAGGATTTATTGCTCATTTGTTTTCTCTCGGATCCCTTCTCTCACTCTCACTCCCTATCAGTCTCTGTCTCAGTCTGTTCTCACACACTTTCACTTACTCGTGATCCCTCTCTCTCTGGCGCGCGCTTTCTTCTATTTACCAGATATATGCATGGGCACACGGCCTCACACGTACATTATATTCATAGACACACATTCACACCGGCACAAATATTCATACACACATACACAGAAATACACACACATGCACCCGTATATATATCTATATCTAAATATATATATATATATATACATATATATATATATAAAAATATATATATATGCATATATATAAAAATATATATATACATATATATATATGCCATGTATATATATATATATATATATATATATATATATATATATGCATGTATAGACACAAAAATGTAGATCAAAACACAGCCAACATAGACAAAAGTATTACATATAGATGTGTGGATATATATACACATATGTAATTATATATATATATATTTATATATATATGCGCGCGCGTGTGTATGTGCGTATATATATATGTACGTATCTAAGTATATGTATCTATGTGTGTGTGTAGTCAACATCTCCCATGTCATTGACATGTTGAAAGAATTCATTTTTTTTTCTACAATCTATGCAATGATGTTTTTGCTGTCACAACAACCGCACCAAAAAAAATTGCTACCACTACTGCTTCTGCTACCCCTGCTGCTACTGCTGCTGTTAACAGTGCTGATGCTGCTAATCGAAGTATAATCATGATGTCATTCGTTTGAAGTGAAGGCTCCGTTTAGTCTCTCATTAAGTGGATTGAGGACGCAACGAAATTTTATCAGACGAATTGCAGGAACGTATGATAAACGAAATTTGCTTTCATTCAGATCGTGATGTGTGTGACCACAAACACACACATACGCAGTGTACATGCACACATACACATATAAATACACAGACCATCTGAAACATAAAGGCATACAATCTCAAACACATTCACACAATCTCAAAGACACACTCACACATGCATATGTGCATTGATCTAGATTTCTTTAAAGATGCCTAGCCTTGTGGTTAGCATTGTGCGCTCGCGTCTCTATAATAGTGGTTTCCACATTTGGACGCCATATTGCGATGTGTTCTCGCTGCTCTGGTTCAATTGGCTGTAACTGAGTCCCAGCTATAGCTGCGAGTTAATTCGGTGACGTCCTGGCGTCCCGTTCAAGCGTGACTTTTGCCATCTCAAGTACTTATGTGCATCCTAACCGGATTAACGTATGACCTTATGAGTCCTAGAGCTTATAACAGACATAAGTCACACATACGTCTTTAAAAACACAAATATGTTCAAGGTCATTCATATTTTCCTATTAGATTCTTGCAGTTAATATGAAAAAATAAAATTCCTAAATTTAGACTCAACGCTTCCAGAATGATTGTTTCATTTTCAAGACCACAAACAGATTGGACATCTGCGTTGTTTCTTATTTACTAGTCAATATTTTGTAGACGTCTCTGCAATTCTTTATATGTTTTGGGGAAGCTTACGCAGAATTTACCGTCTAAACGAATTGTAAATTTAAATTTCCAACACATGTATCACATATTCAGTTTTTTGATGTGTGATTTGTTTGAATGTTTATTTTGGTATTGTAGCGCAATATGAATCTCATTTCCGTAATTGATTCTCCATTTTAGTGAGGATTTTATTCCATACATCAGTTGTATTCTCTAGAACTTTCTGTATATGAATGACCATAGAATTGCACCTTGAAAGTTACCCTCCGAGGCACTAGTCCGGGCAAGTTTGTTTATGGAAGACCAGCTTGACACTATTGACGTCGCGACTCATTTCTACAGCTGCATGGACTGGAGCAACATGAAATAATGTTTTGCTGAAGAACACAACGCAGCCCGTTCCGCGAATTCACTGCCTCATCATTTTGAGCCCGACGCTCTACCCACTGAGCTATATATAATATATATATATATATATATGCATATATATACATACTATATATATATATTATATATATATATATATATTATAATATAATATATAATATATATATATATAACCATAAGAAATCTTATATAGGAACCACGAAAAATGAATTGATACCTAGATACAATTCTCACCAATCTCCCTTTAGAAATAGAGGTAAACCAAACTCTACAGGACTTAGCAGCTACATCTGGAAATTAAAAGACAAGAAAATCAGCTATGGTATAGAAATGCGTATCCTAGCAAAAACTTCATCTTATACCATTAACAATAAGCGCTGTGCCTCTGTATAATAGAGAAAATAGTAATGTAAATGGACACATCTCTTCTACTCAATAAAAGATTTGAAAAACATTATTTTGTTTGCATAAAGGCTGATTCGTATTCTCTAAGTTTCGTTAAACCCGTTCGTTCCTGTATACACCACTATCTCCTAGCTTAAATGTTATTAGCAGACCTACTTCTCAGCGTATTACCTTCACTTAACCTTCCCGAACCTAACTAGCTTACGCATATCCTACCCACATTATAAATAAATAAAAATGGCTATATCCTACGCTAGCCTACCTCAATCCACATTATCAGTAAATAACTAATATACCTAATCTATTTTCTACGCTAGCCTACCTTTTTTCCTATAATCCTTTTCAGCCGTTAAATTACACGTTAAATTACACGTTAAATTAATTTTAACACGTTAAATTACTCCTCTTCTATATTTTTCTCTTCCTTTTCATTGCATTCCTCAGACCTAAATATTATTCCGATACTTTGTCTTTACACGCTAAATCGTACTCCTGCTAGATATAAACTTTACCCTTATTTACGGCTTCCTCTGCAAATATACGAATTACACACAACCTATAATTTAGTGACACATAGCTCCTATTAACCAAACCGGATATCCCTAATTAGGGATAACACCCTCAGATTATACCGGCGGTCAACTAACCGGACAGGCAGACACGTGGAAGTCATGCTAATAACTAACTACGAGACTTCAGATTCAACCAACCTCTATTCTTCAACTACCTTACAATGCATATAATGGACTTTGAACCCCACTAAGATGTAAGACTCTCGAATCATTGAACATTTTTACCCCGATTTCTCCCTCCATCTTTCTCTCTATTTTCCTCTTTGTCTATCTCTACGTTCTTCGTTCTGATGACGTCTATCATTTGCAACGAGGTAAATACATATTTACCTCAATATAGTACACAGAAACAGCTATAAACTCACTCTTACCTTCAACTTGCTTATCTAATTAAATAATGGCTTTTTAGCACCAAAGATACAATTCTACTTGTTGGTCTCCTCCATTTTCTTATCGTCTCTCTATCTCTCTCTCTCTCTCTCTCTCTATATATATATATATATATATATATATATATATATATATATATATAATATATATATATATATATACTATATATATATATATGAATGTATTTTGTATATATGTATGTATTAGTATATGCATCTATATATATCTATATATATACATATATACATACATACACACACACACACACACACATATATATATATACAAACACACATATGTATATGTGCATGTATATATATATATGCACATGTTGGCTGTCATAAAGATGGAGAGATCCTGGGTTTATTTCCTTCAAATGAATCTCCTCCACTGACTTAGAAAATGGATTTTTAGATAATGGAAGAACATGATATCTGTATGTAAAAGGAAAACAGTTGGGATGATCCCGAGCATAATGTCTTTGATAATAGTTCAGTGATCTAAAAGTTAGCTACAGAGATACAATTTCAGATACAACCAATCTGACTGGCTTCCATTTAACCAATTTCATTTGGTCGCTCTCGATGTCACGCAGTTGTACTGAAACCATGAACTTGTGGATCGCAGATCAAACGTCTTTGCAACTCCGTTGTTGCTCTCGTTTTTTCTCTAACGTGGTTCTAAACGAATAACGTAAGACCGATAATTTCATCAGCAAAAACAATAAAACAACCGCTGCTGTAATATCAATAGTATATATATACATATATATACATATATGTATATATATATATATTATATATATATAATATATATATATATATATATATATATATTATATATATATATATATATATATAAGAAAGAGAAAGAAAAGGGATACATAGAGAGATAGAGAGATACACAAGATGGAAGATGAAAAAAATATGAAGTGAAAGATAGAAATATAATTATCCATACATATTTATAAACTCTTTTCTCTTATTCATGTTTTAATTTCTTTATTTATTGATCAGTATGAATACATTAGATAGGGCATAACAAAAGGAACGCTGATGTATTGTTAAGTCTGACTTCACTAAAAAGACTTATATGAATATTTACAGAAAGAAAATAAATGGTTGTATTTTGCTTTTAATATTTCGGATTTATTTTATGGACTCATGTTTTACATTGTTAGTGCTATTGTTGTTGCTGGTGGTGTTGTCGGTTTTGTTGTTGTTAATCCGTCTCGAGCAGTTCCATTTAAGTTACTGCAAAACCAGTTTTATTTAAGATGGAGATATAAAGAGAAAAGAAAATGGATTAGGCTACGCCATTGAGTGCGTTGGTGGGCAATGGTCGTGGACGGTTTGGTGGTGGTGGCCGTGGTGCTGGTGGGGCGCCTGCTTTGTTTTGTTTTAATGGCAAGCTACATTTATTGCTGGTACATAGTTGGTTCTTTGGCTCTCAACCAATCATCTTTTCTACTTTATTATCTTCTTCCTCTCATCCAGAATAGAATTGCTCATATATGACATCTTGTAGTTGCAGGATCTTGAAGCTTGAAAAACATATATTTATACATGTACATACACATGCATACACATACATATATATGCACATATACATACACACACACACACACATACATATATATATATATATATATATATATATATATATATATATATGTGTGTGTGTGTGTGTGTGTGTGTGTGTGTGTGTGGGCGAGTGTGTGTGTATTGACTACATTGTATTTAATTTGGCAATTCTTCACTATGTACGTTTTTATGATTCCGTCCAAATTTTATGCTTTGTTTTTTATCATGATATTGATCTTAATGTTTGCCCTCAAGTCGGCTATAAAATCTAAAGCATTCTAACCGTGACCATTCTGTCTTATATTTTTTCTTCTAAAACTGGTCAATCTGGACGAAATTATCCTATATGATTTCTTTTTCGTGATTGTTTTTCCAATAGAGGTGTGATTTGTAAGAGAATCATAGGTCAAAATATCCGCCATATCGATCAAACTGGCCGAGCATTCTTCTTTTACTTAATCTAATTTTTAGCTGTTGCTACTAATTATCTTCTATTGTTTGTTCTTAAAGAAAGCACATTTACACAATTTCTATAAAAGGGTAGAATTAGAGTAACTCATTGAGTATTTCGGAATAATATTTGACGTTTGTAGTCGTGTTGAAGAAGAAAAAAACATTTAGTCTACAAGAAACAAACAGAAAGACAGGAAAAGGAAAACGGAAAGCTTCAACTTACGATTCCTCGAACATAAAACGGTCTACTGCTTCTTTCGTTGCAGAATTTTATTCCTAAAACGCTATAAAAGTAAGAAATATAAATTCAGAAGAATACGCGATTTTTCATTAATTATAATGACACACAATTGAGGACTGAAAATGAATGCGAATATTATATTTAGAACGACCAAGAATATATTGCACGATTTTGAAACCACTAATGACCGTTCCAACAAATAATCATTAATACTTGATATATATATATATATATATATATATATATATATATATATATGAGTGGCTGGTGGTAAGTAGCTTGCTTACGAACCACATGGTTCTGGGTTCAGTCCCACTGCGTGTCATCTTGGGTGATTGTCTTCTATATAGCCTCGGGCCGACCAAAGCATTGTGAGTGGATTTGGTAGACGAAAACTGAAAGAACCCCGTCGTATATGTATATAATATATATAGTGGGTTTTTTTTAATGAAACAGTTCTAGTCCCGTAGAAGCTCCTTCTATAAAATAAATATATATATATAGATATATATATATATATATATATATATATAAACATGTGTGTATGTGTTGTTGTGTGATGTGTTTGTGCCCCCAACCTCGCTTGACAACCGATACTGGTGTGTTTACGTCACCGTAACTTAGCGGTTGGGCAAAATAGACCGATAGAATAAGTACTAGGCTTACAAAGAATAAGTTCTGGGGTCGATTTGCTCGACTAAATGACTGAAACAAATAAAAGACTAAAGAGTAAAGAGTACATATGTGTATGTGTGTTTGTGTGTACATGTGTGTGTCATATCTTATAAATATGTTTGTATATATGTATGTATGTATATACATGTGCATAAAAATCTGTATATATACATATTTATGTATGGTTTTTGTGAGTGGTGTGTATATAAGGAATGTAGCTAGTTGTAAAATCTCCAATAAGGAAATGAGAGTAGTCTCGCGATCCTGTCGTCTGTTGGAGAATAGTAGGGGTTCACTCCCCTGCTACCAATATACACGTACAGGATGCAGTCCTGCACCGATAACCAACTGGCGGAAAATCTGCCTGGGCTTAAACTAGAAGTAACATGGTACGGCCACATTGATATGACGATGGATTTTAACTGGTATAGATTTGACAACTAACTACTTTGATTATTGCAAATATGTGCCCGATGGTCGCTCTGTTTACCATATATTGCTGGTTGGAGCGGACGCTGGTCATCTCTTTTGAGACCAGGTGTTAGCGACTGAAGATCAGTAAACTAGCTCGAAAGGGAATCGCTTTCGTGATTTTGTCTCGCCTGCTGGAGAAAAGTAGGTGTTCACTCTTCCGCTAGTAATATGTATCTTCTTTTCCCGGTTTCTTGGCGTAAGTTCCCCACCTGGACGGGACGCCGGTCCGTCGCAGGTGAGCTGCAAGATGCAGGAGGAAAGAGTGAGAGAAAGTTGTGGCGAAAACGTCAGCAGAAGTTCGCCATTATCTTCTGCCGGAGCCTCGTGGAGCTTAGGTGTTTCGCTTATAAACACACACATCGCTGGGTCTGAGATTCGAACCCGCGATCCCTCGACCGCGAATCCGCTGCTCTAACCACTAGGCCATGTGCCTCCTCCAGGAATATGTATGTACAGAGTGCAGTGCTGCAGCGATTATCAGCTCGCAGAAGATTTGCTTGTGGTTAAAGTAGTAGTAACGTGGTACAGCCACACTGATGTGGCGACTAACATAACTTGTAAAATATCATATTTAACCCTTTCAGAAACTTTATTCTTAAACTAATCCCACCCGCTAATGCTCACAAAGGCCAACTTTGTTGGACATTCTCCCACTCCGTATTTAGCATCGTCAGATTCCAGCCACGTCCTTGCTGGATTCCTGGGATACTCTTTTGTTTGTAATATTACGTTTCATCTGATAATTACATTTTTTTTGTAATAGAGTAACGTTCTTATTCTTCTATCAAAAACTTGCTTAAGAAACAGCTGTCTGTTATTATTCATTTGATTTTATATATATATATATATATATATATATATATATATAATCAAATGAATTATAGCAGACAATGGATAATTGTCAGCTCATTACAGCTGTTTCTTACAGAATTTTTAATAGAAGAATGAAAGCATTACTCCGTAACAAAATACTGTAATCATGCGATGTAATGTATATATATATATACATATATATCTATACACACACATAAATATATGTATGTATGTATGTATGTATGTATGTGTATGCATACATCTATGTATACATGTATATATATATATGTGTGTGTGCGTGTGTGTATGATTAATCCAAACATGAACAAAGAGAAAAAACAACAATGCGGGGACACGGAACAAGTATAAAGTTATCGGACGCTCACGAAAGGAAAGAGAGGAGGATACAACGTTTCGAGCGGACCTCTTCGTCAGAAACATAGACAAAGGAAAGGTCCAAGGAAGGGAAGACGGAGAAATAAAATCGCCAACGATACACACGCCGTCACTTAGATATACCTACACACATGTGTGTGTGTTTGTGTGTGATCTTATGTGTCTCTCTGTGTATGTATGCTGGTTGGTGTGCGTTTGCGTGTAGTGCGTGTGAGTAGGCGTACAGCAACATACATGTATGTATAGGAGTATTTAATGGTACCAGCAAAGTTAGAGCGTTACCCTCTTTTTTTCAGCTGTTACATCAGGGAAATTCCGTTGAGTCGAGATTGGAAATGACTTCACGGGGTCTAAAATTGTTCTCGTATACATAATTATCGGAAACAATCAGCGAAAGCAATGCGGCACACGCTTGCTAGTGACGGTTCTCGTTTTATGAAATTATATATAATATCTGTATAATCTACCACGTGTTTTGAATTAAGTGAAACATTTATTGCTATGCAACCTGCTCAAGCTGGAGAGACGGACACACATACATCGCATATATACATACACACGCATACATAAAAACATACATAGGCACTTACGCACGTACATTCCTGTCTGTGTATATATATATACACACACACACACACATATATATATATATATATATATATATATATATATATATATATATATACATATATATATGTTTTCAAGCCTGGTGCCTATTCCATCGATCTGTTTGACCGAACCGTTAAGCTCCGGGGACGTAAAAGAACCAAGGCTGGTGTACGTATGCACGTATATTCTTGTCTGACTATATATATATATATATATATATATATATATTTATATTTCTTTTCAAGCCTGGTGCCTATCCTGTCGGTCTGTTTGACCGAACCGTTAAGTTCCGTGGACGTAAAAGAACCAAGACTGCTTATGAAGCACTGATAGGCCACAAACACAAAAACGCATACATATACAAACACACATACATATACGAGGGTCTTCTTTCAGTTTTCATCAACGTTAAAATTTGCTATCTAGAAGTTTCCTTCATACATAAACCTTGTCTCCGATGACAGAATATCCAGTCTATTGAAATGTGAATCAACTCATTAGATATCCTTGAAACAGCTATAAGACATTATTATCTACTTTTACTTTTGCTTACATCGATTCACCAATATAATAATTAAAATAGCTTAAATGATCTGATAAGTTTGTTCTGCGTTGGTTTTGTTTTCCTCTTTCTTTAATTGAAACCCGTTCACTTGGAAGTATGCAACAGATACCCAACTCCAGACCCCTTTGTGAACTGTGATCCTAGTGGCTTACCAATTATATCACTCAAAAAATGTACATATTAGTTTAGATCATCAGTAGCCTAAACCTTTCCTATTCTATATATATAATTGAATGTAGGGATAAGCAAGTTAAACAGATCAATGTATAAGGTGAATTAAACACATGAAATATAAAAATTGTATATTTGCATACACTAAGTACAAATGATAGACAATTAAAACAGTTGGGGAAAAGTATTACAAGTTCAACAGCTGTTTCTGAGGGGCTGGGTGTTCCATAATAGTGTTTGTAGATTGATTCCATCATAGGGTGAGAGGAGACTCCGTCTTCAAGGGGGAGATCTTACATTTGAGATAATAAAGGAACGAATTTCAAAGATGGACTGTTTCAATCATTCCATTTTACTGTATAACTTGCTTATCTCTATATTTACTTCTATAGCCGGTCAAGTTTAAACCTCTTGAGCACTACTAAGTGTATTCTATACGGAGAATATCTGGATATCTGGATCTCATCTATGAATGATATATATAGATAGATAGAGAGAGACTGAGTGATAGATATAATATATTAACATATGCATGAATTATATATATATATATATTTATACAATATCGTTTCCTGTAACAGTCATTTCCAGACAATTAATTAGTATCCAGCAGATGATTAAGAAAACCGCCTGGAAAACTAGGAAATGCAATTTATTTGGCATGGAATTAATGCGATAATACTGATGTGAGATCTCAATGAAATTCTCTCGCCGCACTTGATTCAAATTGAGAAAACTACCCACCCTAGGCTTATTAGAAGTTTCCTACTTTGGCAGATTATCGAAATATGTTACATAATTAATGAGCATACAGACAGGCAGTTAACGTGTCATTGTTTTTAAACATTAACGGTCTGTTTGACAAATACCTTTCAATAATTGCATTGAGACAAAACGGGAAATGAGAAATTATTCGTTTGGAGTATTGCCATATGTTGGATACTTCATAGCAGCAGGAAATTAAATCGCTTATTTCATCTATATGCACCTGATCTGATTTTCCCACCAACGAAGGTGTTACTACGCCCTCGATCCATTTCCTAGATATAGCAGCTGAATCTATCTCAGGTCATCCACCTGCATTCCAGCATAACGGCATTCTGATGAACGAAATCAATAGAAAACAAATAGACGAATGATAGTACGTTGGATACAACGACGAGGGCTGCATTTGATTCGATCAACAAAACAGCTTGCCCCCGAAACTAACGTGCAAGTAGCTTAACGTACTTCTCTGAGAAATTCAGTACTGGCCCCTTGAAGTACAGGCACAGTTCATTGTTGTCAAATGAGTGTACTGGAGTAACTTGAAATTAATATCGTGCTCAAGGTTACAACACGCTGCCGCGAATCGAACTCAGGACCGCACGACCATAGGTTGAATACACGAACGACTAAACCACGCACTTTTACTAGTAAAACAATAAAGAATAAAAGGTAAACAAAACCAACAATTTGTTGTTGTTTTATTCGATCTCTTTGTAAGTAAAAAAAAAGCAAGAATCGTTAGTCTTCTGAAAAAAAATACTTTGCAGTATTTAGTCCGGCTATTCATGTTTCGGGTTCAATCCCAGCCAAAATAGTTTTTGTTTTTCGGTATTTCTGAAGCGATTAAATTAAATACAAGATAAGTACTGAGGTACGTTCTTTTTTCCATCTAATTGACCTCCTCAGTTGCACATCCGTAAATGTCAACCATTTCATGGAAAGAAAAAAATGTGGCTTATTGTATTCAAGAAAACTTGGTCCAAAGCTTCTGAGAGCATTCATCCCATACCTGACCCAGTAGCATCATCCCTTTTATCAAGTCACTTTAATTATCCAGGTCAACCATCTCCTGGTTTTCTCTGTGGGATTATACAATATTCTAGAATCTCATTCTTTATGTTGGCTCAATCATCAGCTCTCTTTGCCTGAACACATTTACTCTGGCTTGTATAAATTACCTTCTCACTTTCATCCAAAACACCTACCACATACTTATATAGATAAATATGCTCTTGCTACTTGATCCCTATATCCATTCCCTTCATGTACCCAGTCACGCTTAAACTTCAATTTACCGCCCACTGACAACAATAATCTAAGATCTCTTTGTCATACAAATTAAACAGCTTCAAGCCTTTTCCAGGCTACCACGTTCCACCATTATTATACACATATTTGCACATAACTTTGGTCCCAAACGTAATCAATTATTCCTCGTAAAAATATATGTTTTGCACGTACACACTCAGGCGTACCTTTCCGCGTTCCCTTATTAATATCAGTTTTATTCTGCTTAATACAAATTAACTTTACTCTGCAGGAAAGTAGTTACTCACTTTACTCAGGTTCAGAGAAGTTGAGATATTTAATTTTAGCTGCTACATTGTATAGTTTACATTTTGTTATCTCTCTTCTCCTTACGATTATCTTGACGAAGGACAACTGTTCGAAAGGTCGGTATATCGTACCATCTCTCATATAATTACTTTGACATTCGGTTCTTTCGCATCGATATTAAAAAAGTTCTATTTACTCATGCACAACAGAGATGTAAAATTAAGAGACACAAATGTAAACTGCATTCATTAGACTGGATTTTTTAAATAAAAATGTACATACATTTTTAGATGCAAAGAGGGAGCTACTAATCAGTTTTTCTTTAGGTGTATATAAAAACCAGCTAGATCTCCGTCAACTGATTCGAAATCGCCTCAAAGAAGGATATATAGAATTATATGATCTTGAATATACGCAAACCGAAAAAAAGAAAGGTAGACATCAAAAGAAAGCGAGGAGAGGTGGTTATATTTTCGACGCTTTTGATCATAGACATGACTGCTCAGTTAGAACTGGCCTGAAGATGAAAATTAACAACTACAACAATAACAACATCAACAACATGTTCAATAAATGAAGTAATTCATTTGTTCCGGCTATCTATCTGATAGCGAAAACTACGCTTTAATGATTGAGAATATTTTTCTGTGAGATGGTGAAAAAATATTATGAATATTCGTGCACATGATAGCAATAAGCATATCAGACAATCATACAATGCACAACGTAATATGAGATATATTAGACATCGTAAAACGCATTCACTCTCACATACACAGATACACATATATATTATAGATATTTGATCAAGATGAGATCAGATGATATTTAACAAGGCAGGAAGTTGTAAGAATCCAACATTTTGGATAATTGGATATGGTCATTACAGATCAGACGTCGTAGTAGCATTTTTCCGTGCTATAATCAGCCGTGTAAATAGTGTAGGAGACAATAATTATGGTTTCGACACACACACATACAAACGCATGCACACACACACACACACACACATACAAACATGCACGCAGACACATCCATACAGGCGCACAGAAGATACATGATTATTAATATTTTATTGGAGCTGTAAGTAAAGCAAAGAAATGTAGAAGTGTACACAGCAAGACACATACGTACAAACGCATACTGACAATAATCTCTTACTCACAAAAAACATATGTTCACACTTACACAAATACATACAAAAACACATATATAATGCATATATATATATATACATACATACACACACACACACACATATATAAAGTGAGGAAGACATCCAATCTTTCACTGGCTCCACTCTTAAATACCCAATTTTGTAGAGAAAAAACATTACACATCACATGAGTATATATTAAATTTATGAAAATGAATAGAAAATGGAGATATTCAATTGTCAATTCAAAAATTAAAATTTATTAACATAATATTATATTATATTATATTATATTCTTATAAATGATATAATATAATAAATATTAAATACAAATTACATACAATTGTTTCTATTCTTACCCAAAATAAAATTATGAAAAACCATTTTTTTAGGTAATAATCCCTTCCGTGTAATTTTTGATATATGAGGATTCACAGATCAAAGAGAAGACTGAATTGACGTATATTTATGTTTTCAAGCGTGGGCGTCAATAATTAAAAACAAAACCAAATCCCAAAACAAAAAAAGGGAAATAGGAAAAATAAGCTAATATAACGGTCATAAAATATATTTGTATGTTATTATGTAATTTAATCTAAATATATTCTAACGCATTAGTTTTTTTTTTTATATACCAGGAACAATATTTTAGAAAACGTTTTAAAAAAGATATTAAAAGAAAACTATGCGAAATAAGAAATATCCCTTTCATTCATTCATATTATTAAAAAATGTAATTATAATACATACAAACATACACTTGCGTCAGAAATTAATTAGCGCTTCTCAAATTTCTACATTAAATAGGTTAAATCAATTAACCTATGAGCTGTTGAAAACGTCTTACGCGATGAGAAAACTTAGTATGGTGTGATTTCGGTCCTGCGAGGCGCTACCTATATCTATTAAACAAGGAAGATTTGTCTGCATCCGCACACTCCAATTGTTGCACTGCTATGTCAACATCATAAGGCTGTAGACTCTCAAATGCTCTGCAAACAAAAAGTTACGTCATCGTTCTGCGCAACAGTGAACTCGCAACAAAGCAATAGTTCGAGATATGGCCACTAGGTGACAGCACATACCTTGAGTGAAGAGCAATTCAAGGGTGCTAATTAATTTCTGACGGTAGTGTACATATACATATTCTCACACACATGTGCATGTGTGTGTATGTATGAGTGTGTATATAACGAAGGATGTAACACTAAAGCGAAATCACGTATACAATTCTGTGAATGGACATATATATATGTAGTATGTATATGTATTATTATACATATATATATATATATATATAATATATATATATATATATATATATGTATATATGTATATATATATGTATATATATATGTATATATATATGTATTATGTATATGTATAATATATATAATATATATGTATATAATTTAGAGAAAAACTCTATTAAACAATTCAATAGAGGAAGATATTATTCACACCATATAGAAAACATATACTATAAAAATAACGTATTATAAAAATGAGTAAAGTACAATAAACAGTAAATAGTAAGTATATATATATATATATATAATATATATATATATATATATAAACTCCTATATATACTTATATTGATTTTATACATTTATACACATATATGCAATATAATTCCACATATACATATACTCACATATATACATATACATATGCATGTATCTGTATACATATATTTCATGGCATATCTATGTATGTCAACTTCATTTAGTGTACGTATACCCATTCAAATATACGTACTCATATAATCATATATTAA
>NW_021832299.1:0-7500 GCF_006345805.1 Octopus sinensis | reverse complement strand
TCGCTCAGATTACTTGTAATAAAAGAATGCCAAAATATAAATGAATATAAACCAAAGAACATTCTAGGAAAGGCAATAAATCATTTTATTTGTAAATTATATCCTCTAGAATTTTGTAATAACATTTCTATTTCTAGTTGAGTTACTAGTGAAGAAATTAATAGTTGAAAATGTATGTGTGATTGATGTTAAAACTTAAATGGTATTGCTTCAAGAAATGAATCATAAATTCAGTGACCGCGGGAAGTGAACAAGCTAACCTTCCAAGTCCTTGAATATTTGGTAGGAGATTAAGGTCGAGAGAGCGCGGGTCGATGGCAGAAGAGAGAGAGAGAGAGAGAGAGAGAGAGAGAGAGAGAGAGAGAGAATGAAAGAGGGATAGAGAGACAGACAGAGATAGAGAGAAAGAGAGAGAAAAAGCCAGAGACAGACGAAATGAGATAGAGACAGACGAATGAGACAGATATAGACGGAATGAGGCAGAGACAGAGGCAGACAGTGATAGACGGACACAGGAAGAGATGGACCAACAGACCGACAGACAGACACAGACAATAACAGACAGAGACGGGGTGATAACAGATACAGGTTAAAGAAGAGACACACAGACAGAGAGACAGAGACATACAGACGAAAACAGACAAAGACTAACAGATACAGACAAAGACAGAGAGAGAGACAGAGACAGATACAAAGACATACACAGACAATAACAAACAGAGACAAAGCCAGGTAGTAGAATTATTAGCGCGTCGGATAAAATGCTTAGCAAATTTTATTTATGCTATTTAAGTCCTGAGTTCCAATCTTAATGAGGCCAACATTTTCTGCCTCATCCCTTCAGAAAGGATAAAATAGATGTATCTCTATTTACATACTGGGTTCGATAAAAATCGATTTCTCAGTTACCAAAAGTTCAAAGCCGGCAAAAAATATTGCCGGCCTTGAAATTTGCAACGAACACTCTGAGTTCAATTACCGTTGAACCCAGCTTTACTTTTTATCCTCTTAGATTCCTTAAAATAAAGTACCAGTCAAGTATTGGGGTTCGATGTGTATGTGTATATATATATGCGGTTATGAAATTGTGTTGCAAGATTCCCGAAGTGAAGAGGTGTGCTGAAACAAATAGTGTTGCATTTCGGAATAGTCATCTTTTTCTTTTCTTTTTGCCTAATAAGCGCACGCTCTATATATTCGTTCTTCACTCATTTATTACTCTTCTTCTTATTCTAACTCATGTCCATTGTCCGGAACCCTTTCGTCACACACTTGTGACCTCCTCAGCGACACTTTCCGTCGTCGTGTGAGCTCCTGCCATTATTAATACATTCTGTTCTTCTATGGTGTATATCCTTATATAAGGATACACATAATAGATGAACAGAGTGGGATAAGTGGAGCAGGAGTACACGCGAAAACGGAGAGTATCACTAAAGAGGTCACAGTTGTGTGACGAAAGATTTCCTGGCAGTGGAAAAGAGTTAGATTAAGAACAGTAATAAACAAGTGAGGAGCGAATATATAGAGCGTGTGTTTATCCTCCCACACCAGAAAGGACCATCTCGAAATGCAAGATATATATACATACACACACACACACACACACACACACATATATATATTAATATATATATATATATATACATATATATATATATTGTTATATTTCGGAATGGTCATTTTGCCAGTTTTGCCAATAAAAACACACGCACTATATATTTGGTGTTACTTTGCTTCAGTGTTATTTATTTTTTACATTAATCTTAATCTTATTTCGGCCAGAGTTCTTTCGTCACACTCCTGTGACCGCATCAGTGGTCCTTTGTCTTCTTCTCACTTATTTGTATCTCTCCTTCTAACCGTCAGCCATTTTGTATTTCTATTGTATGTCTTCATTTGCGCATGCTTATATCTCTATGTGCGTTTATGTTTATTTAGTGTGTGTATGTGGGGGATGCCTGTAATATTTGAATCTTCTGTTTATATATGTTCATGTAATTTGTAATTTTATATGTTCATGTAATTTTTTTTTCATGTAATTTGTATTTGTTTTTTGTTTTTGTTATTCTTATTTTGTTCATGTGTTTACATCCACCCATATTATCATTACATATGCTTGTATGTATGTATGTATGTATGTATAACAACAATACTAGTAATAATAATAATAAATTGAATCGAAAAAAAAAAAATATATATATATATACATATATATATACATATATATATATATATACATATACATATATACATATATATATATATATATATATATATATATATATATATAGTTATTTATTTATTTATCTGTGTATTTATTATGTTTTCAGGATCCTCTATCGTCATATGTTGTGGTGTGTGTTAGTGCTCCATTCTAGTTTTCTATTCAGGCTAGGTTTATTCTATTATGTGTGTAGCTTCTGTAATTTGTCTAATTGTTGCATCTGATCTATGTGTGGATAATATTTTAATTTCTATGTTATTGATTGATCCCCCGTGTTCTTGTTCGGCGTGTTGGTACAGAATCGATGAGCTTTTACCTTCCTTGAGTTGTCTCCAATGCTCATTTACCCGCTCTCCTATGCTTCTTGCCGTTTCCCCTACGTATGTCGTTGTCTTGTTACTGCATCGTCCCTCTATACATCTTATACTATAGACTACATTTCTGGCTTTACTGTTTGTTTGTGGGCTAAATCTACATACAGTACAGTACCTATCTGTACAGGGGGTTCTACTAAAGGATAGGTTCTACCAATTATATATTTGATAGGGTTGCCTGGCTTTTCAACAACCTTAATTCTTAGCTTAAGTTGTCTAGGGTCCTTCTAAAGCGATACGCCAGTTCACCTCCAGGGGTGGTGTCAACGAACATGACACTCTGGTATTTATGGCTATCATACCAAGAGTTGGCCTCCCTATTTTCTTTTTTGTCCTTTCTATAGTGTTCCATGACTTGTTCCTATAGAGTGGGCAATACCATTCCTATCATTACATAATATATTATCAAATTTCTTAATGGCTCCTTTGTATACTCTGATCCTTCTTTATGGCTGTAACCTGAGAACTGCATGCGGTGAATGAAATATTGTATGTGTCTCTTTAATTCTGTAGGCTCGCACATGCATGACACATTTCTCATTATTCTGAGGAGGTCTGCCATCAAAATATTGAATTTGGCATTGTCCGCAATGGCTGAGTTCCGGTGGATCAAGTATTTTGGGGCCATATGTTTGGCATAGTATGAATGAAGGATTTGGGTTTTATTATTCACAATTTCTAGCCAGAGTTCGGTGTCTAGTACTGGTAGTCTATGGTTGGGGTATTTAGTGGGGTAGTCTATTGTGACCTTAATACTCTGGTGGATGGAGTTAGCTATTTGCTGGATGCTCTTCATAGTATTAGTTTCTATTACTATATCAACATTACTCTCTTCTGGGGATGCCTTTACCACTATGTTGATATCATCAACATAGCGAGAGTACATGTTTACGAGTATGGAGTTCTGTGTTAGGCGTTCTTTAAGCCTTCTGTCCCACCATACCATGAAAAGGTTGTCCACATCACCAGCGATTCAATTTATTATTATTATTACTAGTATTGTTGTTATACATACATACATACAAGCATATGTAATGATAATAATGGGTGGATGTAAACACATGAGCAAAATAAGAATAAACAAAAACAACAAAAACAAAAACAAAAACAAAAAACAAAATACAAAATACAAATTACATGAAAAAAAATTACATGAACATATAAAATTACAAATTACATGAACATATATAAACAGAAGATACAAATATTACAGGCATCCCCCACATACACACACTAAATAAACATAAACGCATATAGAGATATAAGCATGCGCAAATGAAGACATACAATAGAAATACAAAATGGCTGACGGTTGGAAGGAGAGACACAAATAAGTGAGAAGAAAACAAAGGACCACTGATGCGGTCACAGGAGTGTGACGAAAGAACTCTGGCCGAAATAAGATTAAGATTAATGTAAAAAATAAATAACACTGAAGCAAAGTAACACCAAATATATAGTGCGTGTGTTTTTATTGGCAAAACTCGCAAAATGACCATTCCGAAATATAACAATATCTGTTTCAGCATACGACTTCACATAAAAAATCTTGCACAAACAATATTTAACGTACATATATATACATAATATATATATATATATATATATATATATATATATATATATATATATAATATATATATATATATATATATATATATATGTATCTAGCTATCTCTCTCTTATATATACACGCACATATATGTATATATGTATATACATATATATATATATATATATATATATATATTATATATATTAATATATATATATATATATATATATATATATATATATATATATATTATATATTCTTTTATTATTGTTTTAATCTTTTACTTATTGCAGTCATTCATTGTGGCCTTGCTGGAACACCGTCTTAAAGGGTTTTAGTCGAAGAAATCAAACCCAGGACTTATTCTTTGTAATTTTAGTCCTTATACTATCGGTCTTTTTGCCGAACCTAAGTTGCGTGATGTAATCGTACCAACATCGGTTGTCAAGCAGACAGAAAGGAGAGTCCTCGACTTTTATCCGTCGAGGGGTTTCCATAAAGCCAATGTTTACAAGCTATCATATATAATTTTATCTACTTCGGGTTCTCCATTTAAAAGCTCTTAATTCCATGTTTCGCAAAATTAACATATACGTATGATTGTGTATGTATATATGTGTGTGTGTGTTGTGGTCGTAGGTGCCTATGCATGTAAATGATTGTATGAGTATATGTTGTCACGTGTCTGTACTTCCAGTCGCAATCTATTTGCGTTGTAACATGTATATTAAAAGCATTCACAGCAGACTCCGTCCTTACAGATTTTCCCGGCTGCTTTTAGCTATAATCTTTATGATATCACACACACTATTGATTCTTGTGTTTACTTTCAGGATAGGTCGTCTTAGCAACGGGATTTTAGGCAATCCAAAGTGAAAAATGGCCGATCACTTCGAGCAGAGTAAATAAAAATATTTTGAGGTGAGCGCAAAATGCAAATACTATAATATTTTATCTTTAAGTAGATTCTTGAAAAGTAAAAGAAAGAATAGGAAATAATAATAAAAAAACCCAACAATTTTTGTCTCTGCCATTTGTCAAAATAACGATTATATATAAAGAAAATATTGACAAAAGCACGATCAAATGATAACAGTTTTATTATTCTCACCTGGTCACATGGAAATAATGAAAAAGTATAGATAAACATAAGCAGACTAGCAGAAAAGAGAGGTTTTTGGCTGAACAGGACTTCTTGGCAATAATGTGTTCTTTCCTATTCAAAAGATCTGAAAAGTCAAAAGATAGTAGTGCTTGATATCATTTTGTTATGTAGAAGAGCATATTTATAGCATGAAGTCGTTTTCCCTCTTGTTTCACGAATAGAAAATCGATGGTTTGCTAAGGGCTAAAATCTGTACGCATTGTTATTATTAATGCAGTGATTAAGAATGCAATTAAGGTGGCAAACTGTCAGATGCGTTAGTACTTGGACAAAAGGATTAGCGGCATTTCGTTCGTCTTTACGTTCTGAGATCAAATTTTGCCGAGGTCGTCTTTGACTTTCATTCTTTCGGGGTCGATAAATAACTACCAGTCGCGCATTGGGATCAAGGTAATCGACTAGTCCCTTCTTAAAATTCCAGACTTTCTGCATTTAGTAGACGGGATTATTCAGGTCACTAAAGGCGGCGACTACCAGAATCGTTATCGCTCCGGATAAAATGCTTAGGAGCATTTCTTCTGTTTCTTTGCATTCCCAGATCAAATGTCGACTAGGTCGACTTCGTCGTTCATCATTCTGGAGACTATAAAACGATTACAAGTAGACGTAATCCACTCCGGCACACAAGAAACAAAGTTGCTAGAATCGTTAGCATTTCGGACAAAGTGCGTATCGGTACTACTTTCAAGTCATGCGTTCAAATCCTGCCGAGATCAATTTTATTCGTTATCCTACCGGTGTTGATAATTTAAGTACCAGTTGAGCACTGGAGTTGAGGAAATTGACTTATCCTACCCCATAAATTGTTGGATTATGCCAATGTTTGAAATTATAATTTAGGTGACATAATTTGCAGTGGAGTGTTCGCTCAGAAATCATTGCGGCCACAGTATGAACGCAATTGGAAAGAACGTATGGAGCTAATATATATCTGCTGGTAACACCGTGGCACGTACCATTAGCGATGGTCAAATTTTGTGATACTAGATTACGAAGTACAATAAACATTTCGACTCTAGGCACAAGACACAAAATTTTGGGGGAGGAGCCAGTCAATTAGATACGCAACAAGTACTTAATTTATCGACCCCGAAAGGATAAAAAGCAAAGGCGACCTCCGGGTAATTTGAAATCAGAACGTGAAAACAGACGAAATACAGCTAAGCATTTCACCCGGCGTGCTAATGTTTCTAATTTCTTTATTGCCCACAAGGGGCTAAATATATAGGGGATAAACAAGGACAGTCAATGGGATTAAGTCGATAGAAACACCGCTAAGCATTTCGCCCGACGTGCTAACGATTCTGCCAGCTCGCCGCCTTCTTCGAAGTCCAATATAATATGGTAAATAAGCAGTGGCATTTAATGTGAAGTATTGGAGAAAATTAGTGTGAAATTAGGGTGAAAATTAGGGTAAAATTGAGCATATCAGGTGAGTGTTTAAAATTAATGTATATGAAATACAGAACAGAAATGAATTCTGAGACAAATTGAGTATCAGACGAACTGGATGTGGTGACTTAAATGGGAGAAGGCGGTGGCACCCTCGTGTGATGTTTCTAGAAAATACTAAACAGATGAAGAAAGGTCAAGCGATCCAGCAGAAGAGGGAAAATGTACCAGGCCATACGCCATTTTATGCAAGTATGTTTGTTAGTATGTAAACACGCGCACGCATTCACACACAGTGTTTTTGAACCCCACACATGAATACATGATATAATATATATTATATATATATATATATATATTATATATTATATCACTGGGATCACCGTGATCGACCAGGCTATCAGATGCTGCTACACATCGCTGTCACAATGCGCCTCGCATTGTTTTAGCCTTCAGATGACGCCACCCCGCTGGCTAAGCGAGCAGGCCAACAGAAGAAAGAGTGAGAGAAGTTGCAGCGAAAGAGTACAGCAGGGATCGCCACCATCCCCTGCCGGAGACTCGTGGAGCTTTAGGTGTTTTCGCTCAATAAACACTCACCAACGCCTGGTCCTACGACCACGAGTCCGCTGCCCTAACCGCTGGGCCATTGCGCCTCCGTATATATATAATATATATATATATATAATATATATATATATATATATATATATATATATATATATATATATCTATATATAATATATATATATATATATATATATATATTATATATTATATATATAAT
>NW_021832298.1:27500-31470 GCF_006345805.1 Octopus sinensis | reverse complement strand
TGTTTCGTCCGTGTGAACGTTATGAGTTCAAATTCCGCCGAGGTGGACTTTGCCTTTTATCCTTTCGGGGTCGATAGATTAAGTACCAGCGAAACACTAAGGTCGATGCAATCGATTAGTGACCTCTCTCAAAATTTCAGACCTTGTGTCTTTAGTAGAAAAGATAATTTTATTGCTTATGTAAAGTAGCGGGTTGGCAGAATCGTTAGCACGTCGGGCAAAATGCTTTTCGGCAATTCTCCCAGTTTTAACGTTCCGAGTTCAAATTCCACTTAGGTCAATATTGTCTTTTATTCTTTCGGGATTGCAAAACATAAGCACCAGTCGAGCACTGGAGTCACTGTAATCGAGAACAACTTCCACCAAATTTCAGGTCTTGTGTCTATAGTTAAATAAATTATTTTTTTTTTGTCTACGAGGCGGCGAGCAGGCATAATTGTTAGCACGACGAACAAAATGGCACTGGGGTCGATGTAATCGTGTAACCCCTTTCTCCTAAAATTGCTGGCCATGTGCCAAAAAAGGAAACCATTAATTTATTGATTATAGATTAATTCTAGGCACACGACTGCAACCATGCCGGGGCATTACCATCAGGGTAGTATCTATTTCAATATGATATTTATTGACTATGTAAGGCCTTCTTTCTCGTTTTTTGTTTTACACGGGGATCTCAATTCCATGCACAGGTTTAGACCGGTATAGAGAGATACACACATTTACACGCTAGCACACACCGCGTATACACACATACACACGTACATGCACATGCGCATATCCATATGTGCAGCCATCCATCCATCTATCCATCCATCCATCCATCCAGCCATTCATCCAACTATCCATCCATCCATCCATCCATACAACTAACCAGCTAGCCAACCAGTCAACCAGGTATATATACAAATATGCATAGACCTAGATGTATGTAAGTCAAAAAGTAATGCCATTTTGTTTAAGACAGGTATAATTACCAACACAGGAACACGTATCATACATCCAAATGAAGCTGGTCCTCTGTGGATCACATCCCTACTTCTCAGCATAGTCACGGTTTCTCTCAATAGCAATGTTCCACTTTCGAATGAGAGCATGTATCCCTGCCCCGTAAAATTCTGTTGTCTGGTTTTTGAGCCACTTCTTCTCTACGGTTATCATTTCCTCGTCATTGGAATAACGTTTGCCTCCCAAACCCTCTTTCATGGGGCCGAAGAGATGATAGCTCAGTGACGACGATAGCCCAGTGACGAGGAGGTGTAGTGAAGACGTAGCTCAAAGAACAGTCAACAGAATTTTACGGGGCAGGGATACATACTCTCATTCGAAGGTGAAACATTGCTATTGAGAGAAATGGTGACTATGTTGAGAAGTAGGGATGTGATCCACAGAGGACCAGCTTCATTTTGATGTATGATACATGTTTCTGTGTTGGTAATTATACCTGCCCTAAACAAAATGGCATTACTTTTTGATTCACCCTCGTTATATATATAAAAACATACACAAAAACACACACACAATCGCACATATTTTAAGATCGATCAAGGACATTAAATCGCTGTGATATCAGGATCCTATTTGCTATGCTTTTATTCTTTTACTTTGTTTCAGTCATTTAACTGCGGCCACGCTGGAGCACCGCCTTTAGTCGAACTAATCGACCCCAGGACTTATTCTTTGTAAGCCTAGTACTTATTCTATCGGACGCCTTTTGCCGAACCGCTATGTCGCGGGGACGTAAACACACCTACATCGGTTGTCAAGCGATGGTGGGGGGGGGACAAACACAGACACACACACAAATATATATATACAATTGTTCGTTTGTTTTCCACCTGCCTTCGTCTTTTGTTTATTTTCATTAAAGCTTCCCGTTATATATATATATATATATATATATATACGTACATACACATATATATACGTTACATATATATATATATTATATATATATACGTACACACACACACACACACACACCACACGATTATATATATATATATATAGATATATATATATATACGTACAAACACACACATACACACATATATATATGTACGACGGATTTCTTTCAGTTTCCGTCTACCAAATCCACTCACAAGGTTTTGGTCGACCCCAGGCAATAATAGAAGACACTTGCCCAAGGTGCCACGCAATGGGACTGAACGCGGAACTTCTTACCACACACCCACACACCTAAGACGACTTCGATCGGTGCCTGAGAGTATTTGTGAACAAACTGATGGCTAAATATGAACGCCATCTAAATTCAATTATATGAACCAATGAAGCGATTTTCAAACTGGATGGCCGTGTAAAATGTATACAATAGCGTCTGTTATTTCAATGATAATCGACATCAAGTGGTTGAAAAGGGCGACAACGTCCCAGGTGTTTTTATAAGGGTAGGTATCCATGCTGGTCGTGTAATTAGCCCATTCGTTTTCGAGGCCACTGCGACAAAGCTAATGCTTTGGCACCGTCTGTAGCCGGCACCCAATAATCAAGTCACCTTAATTCTACGACAAAATGGGGCTCTACTTCTTCTCTCCCCCCCCTCTCTCTCTCTCTCTCTCTCACACACACACACACAAAAACGGGCTTGTTTCAGTTTCCGTCTAACAGATCCATTCACAAGGCTTTGATCGGGGTCCGAAGTTATAGTGGAAAACAGTTGCTCAAGAGGCCACGAAGTGCGACTGAACCCGAAACCATTTGGTTGAGAAGCAAATTTCTTACCACATAGCCATGCTTGCGCCTAATATAAATACATACATACATGCATACATACACACACGCACGCACACACACACATACACACACACACACAATTTATATGTATATATATGTGTATACATATGTGAGTGTATACATGTGTATAAGCAGATGGTCGCACTAACAAAAGTTGGAAGTTACAAAGCATTCTGAAAGGGCGCGACTTCCGGTGACATTCCCCAGTACGTTCGGCATGCCGACTCCGCCCTTAATCCTTTCCAGTAGGGAATAAGGTTTGACAGCTCCCACCTGGTTACACATATTTGGTTGATTACCACTTTAGGGGAAGCTGAACAGAAACAGATAAGGGACAGATAGATCGGGGAGCATTAAAAAGTGAGGTACAATTTGGGTTGTGGAGAGGTATGTGTGTTTGTGTGTCTGTGTGTTTGTGTGTGTGTGTGTGTGTGTGTGTGTCTGTGTGTGTATGTGTGTGTGAGAGACAGATAGAGAGAGTGAGAGAGACGGAGAGAGAGAGAGGAAGAAAGGTAATGTAAGTGTATGTGTAAAGAGAAAGAGAAAGGAAGTAAAAAAGGAAAAAAAGAAAGAAAAATGCGTGTCCGTGTGAAAGAAAGGAAGAAGGAAAAAAGGAGGGCGTGCGAATGTGTGTGCGTGCGGTGTGTGTGTGTGTGTGAGAGAGAGAGAGAGGGGGTGAGGGAGAGAGGAAGAGGGACAAGTAGATATCTGTGTGTGTGTGTGTGTGTGCGAAAGAGAGGAAAGAGAGTGTGTGGAAAGAAAAACGAAATGGAATTGTGTGCGAGGGAGTGAGTGAGTGTGTGTGTATGTGTGTGAGTTTGTCTGAGAGAGAGAGAGAGAGAGAGAGAGAGAGAGAGAGGGAGAGAGAGTGAAAGAGAGTGAGAGAGAGAGGAGGTTGGTTTGTGAAGGGTTTAGAGAAAACTAGGACAAGTGTCAGAAAGAGAATGGGGAGAAAATAGGGAGAGTGACAAAGGGAGAAGAACAAAGAAATAAAGATGTATGGAGTATGAGAGAGAGAGAGTGAGAAAGGGAGAGAGATAGAGAAGGAGAACGAGACGGAGAAAAAGAGAGAGAGAGGGGTGGTACAGTGGTGACGAGAGAGATTTTGTGGAAATGATAAAAGGTAACGAATAAAGAATAGAAATAATAGAAAGAGAGGAGGAGAGAGAGTGAGGTTGGGTGGTGGGGGTATAAAGAATAAAAGAGAAAATTATAAAGA
>NW_021832298.1:12500-22500 GCF_006345805.1 Octopus sinensis | reverse complement strand
TTAGCACGCCGGGAAAAATGCTTAGCGGCATTTAGTCCGTCCTTACGTTCTGAGTTCAAATTCCGCTAAGATCGACTTTGTCGGTCATTCTTTCGAAGTTAATAGAATAAGTACCAGTCTAGTACTGGGGTCGATGTAATCGTCTTATCCCTCCAACGATCTTGCTGGCCTTGTGCCGAAATTTGAAATTAATTGCATTTAAACTCTTTAAGTAAAATTACAAAGTTAGAAATCATTAAAAATATTCTGATTACTAATAATCTAATTCAATTTTAAAAATGTATTTAAATTTTAAAGTTTCTTATTTTTTTTAGCAAAATAATAAATAGATTTGTTTTGATACCTTATTTTACAATTAAATAATAAATGACTATAGCTTATATTGATTTTTATCTCCGAATTTTAAATTTCTAATTTAATTAAAGCTAAAATTATTTTTATTTCTGCTTCTCGACGAAGAAATGCTGAAAATCGCCAGCCAAGAATATTTAATGAGCTGGTACGTCAGGTCTTTTTGACCAGCGATTTCAACTTTTTGCTTGTCCAAAGCATTTTCCTAAGTTTCTCCTAACCGTAGACGTTTTTATTTCCAGACTTTTACTTACCATTGTTTCATATGTTTTGAGCAATATAAAGCTTTCCTTTCACAAGTCACAAGTTACTCCGGTGGTTGAAAGAATTGGGAAAGGCTATCATATATGATGCGTGGACGCCATGTGTGTTTCACAGACAGTGCAGGCAGGGTTAAGTAGTTCTGATCGAAAACTGACTATGCTTCACTGACCTAGATAAATCTGAACACGCCAAATACATTTCAGTTTCTGACTTCTATATAAAAAAAAAATCCACGAGGATTTACAGTATTTACTTATCTTATTAATTCAGAAGAGCTGAAAAAGACAAAAAAAAGGTCGACTTTGACAGGGTTTAAGTCGTAAACTCTAAACTCACTGACGTAAATTATAAATTGATGTTCGTGCCTTTATAACCGAATCATAATCTCTGTTTTTAATCCAACATGTTCGTTCAGTTTTCTAAATTACAGCGACGCAGAATCTTTCAGGGTGAATTTTATCATTAGAGGTTAATACTTGGAAAATACGTTGCCTTGTCTGTTGAGTAAGTAGAAAACACACACACGAACAACATTCCATCTTGTACAGGTCGTGATTAATATATTTAAACTGTGTGGTAAGTAGCTTGCTAACCAACCACATGGTTCCAGGCTCAGACTCCACTGCGTGGCATCTTGGGCAAGTGTCTTCTGCTATAGCCCCGGGCCGACCAATGCCTTGTGAGTGGATTTGGTAGACGGAAACTGAAAGAAGCCTGTCGTATATATGTATATATATGTATGTGTGTGTGTGTTTGTGTGTCTGTGTTTGTACCCCTAGCATTGCTTGACAACCGATGCTGGTGTGTTTACGTCCCCGTCACTTAGCGGTTCGGCAAAAGAGACCGATAGAATAAGTACTGGGCTTACAAAGAATAAGTCCCGGGGTCGATTTGCTCGACTAAAGGCAGTGCTCCAGCATGGCCGCAGTCAAATGACTGAAACAAGTAAAAGAGTAAAAGAGTAACTGAACCAGTAATAATAGTGCGAAAGGTTTATTTACTTCCGCTATGGCGGCGAATTGGCTGTGTCGTAAGAGTATCGGATAGAATGTCTCGCATTTTGTTGTTATGATTCTCTGCGCTCCGAGTTCAAATCCTGTCGAAGTTAACTCAGTCATTAATCCTTTTCGAGGATGATGAAAAAGGACCAATCTAGAGTGGCGAATTGGTGGAACTTTTAGAGCATCAGACGAGATATCCTACGGTATCTGATTTGTCTTTTTACATTTTGACTATAACGGTTTGGCCCTCGGGTCTACAGCCAGTCCTTCATAGACCCTCAGGATCTTTGCTTATTATCTATTCGAAAAACAATAAAAGATAAGTAGATATATCGTATCTCATGTCTGCGTATTTAGTCTCGCTGTTCTCATGTCATAAGTGGGTTTTATCCGTTTAAATTGATCCTCTTTTTATTTATAAAATCACGAGTTTTATACACAGACAGACAGACACAGGCACACACACATACACATACGCGCGCGTACACACACACAGAACTTCTACATGTAAAAGAATTATATCATTCTCATCATCATTGTTTTAATGTCTACTTTTCCATGCTGGCATTCAGTAAAAAAAATCCGTTTAGCCAGATTTTCCGTATTCAGATGACCTTCCTGTAGCCAACCCACACTTGTTTGTAAATAAGGTAAAATTTCCCTTGGCCACACGTTTTCACAGAAGACTGGAAACGAATGATACACATACACACACACACATGCACGAACGTAGAAACACATACGAAGGGATTCTTTGAGTTTCCTCAAGCAAATCCACTCACAAGGATTTGATCAGCTCGAGGATATTGTAGAAGACATTTAACTAAGGTACCACGCAGTGGGACTGAAACGGAAACAAAACGATTGGGAAGCGAATTTCTTGACAACAGCCGTCATTGACTTTATCGTTCTGTCATTGACTTTATATTAATCATTGACATTATATGAATTGAAAGAATTAACTCCTTAGGTATCTATCTCACTCTCTTCTTGCAGAAATAAATGAATATCAAACATGAAGGCATACACAAATACACAAGAGGCTCGATATTGTGAAACGGCAATTTCGTTAATCTGTTTTGAAAGCAACAGGGTTAATCTGAAGTATAAGAAAGCACGACTTACTCTTGGTTTGTATATATTGAGGTAAAGACAATCCTCGCTGGACTTGTTGAACGACGGCATATGGAATTGTATATAACTCATACCCAGGGTTGACTGCAAACAAGCAGGTGCCAGTTCCAAGGCGTGTAGGACTTTCTTACCCCATCTCTTCGGAGGTTTCGGGTTCTGCAACAAAGAGGCAATAAAAAAATAATTCTTAGGAAATCAATGACGTAATTTTTGTTATGTTTTACCTTATATAAGTATATGGATAAGTCATGGCTTTCAGAAAAAAGAAATCGACCGCCTAATTCATGTATTTCAAATACAATCTGTAAGTGGAACAGTACAAATCTGCAAAACTTTTCTCAAGTTCAAATGTAAATTTGACATTGTTATCTATATTCCAACGACGGAGTTTTGTGTCTTTTTTGGAAATCAGGTTCTTCCTCAGGGGAAAAGCTTCAAATAACTACAAAGAGGAGAGAACACACACACACAAACACACACACACACACACACACACACACACACACACACACACACACGCGCGCATACACACACACTCACTCATGCACACACACACATACACATACACACACACTCATGCACACACACATTTTATCTTTTACCTTTTACTTGTTTCAGTCATTTGACTGCGGCCACGCTGGGGCACCGTCTTGAACAATTTTAGTCGAATGAATCGACACCGGTACTTATTATTTAAAGCCTGGTACTTATTCTATCGATCTATTTCGCTAGATCGTTAAGTTACGGGGACGTAAACACACTAAAACCGGTTGTCAAGCGACGGTGGGGACATACACAAAGAGACACATACACAGACACACAGGCTCACACACAGACTCACAGACACAGACACAGACAGACAAACATATAGATACACACGCACACACACACAGACTCACAGACACAGACAGACAAACAGATAGACAGATACACACACATACACATATATATGACGGGCTTCTTTCAGTTTCCGTCTACCAAATCCACTCACAAGGCTTTGGTCGGCCAGAGGAACGATGTTGTTGGGAAGCAAGCTTTTTACCACACAACCACACTTGTACACTTATAAAAAATATTCTTATACATGCATAATGGCTGTCCACTCATGATCGAGGAAGACCATCACTGACCATTAAAAACATCGTGTACCCAGACCAAATTATGCTATACACTCGTGGCTACACTGGTGATTAATTAACCCAGCCCTTGATTGCAGACGAAACGTCCTGTATTTACAACACTGGTGGTGCGTTTAGGAGCAGCTCGCTTATGGAAAATGCGTATTTCTTCAAACATATCCATTCCTTCATTTTTCAATTGACTTTCTTATTTTTTTATTGCCCACAACGTGCTAAACATAAAGGAGACAAACAAGGACAGACAAACGGACTAAGTTGATTATATCGACCCCATGCGTAACTGGTACTTATTTAATCGACCCCGAAAGGATGAAAGGCAAAGTCGACCTCGGCGGAACTTGAACTCGGAATGTAACGGCAGACGAAATACCTATTTCTTTACTAACCACAAGAGGCTGTACATAGAGGGGACAAACAAGGACAGACAAACAGATTAAGTCGATTATATCGACCCCAGTGCGTAACTGGTACTTAATTTATCGACCCCGAAAGGATGAAAGGCAAAGTCGACCTCGGCGGAATTTGAATGCAGAACGTAACGGCAGACGAAATACCGCTAAGCCCGACGTGCTAACAATTCTGCCAACTTTCCGCCTTGACCTTCTATATCTGACATGACCTATATCTCACATGCTCTCAACGAGGACCTTATACAATCCTTAAACGCCAGTCTTGGTATCTGCTGCGGGTGTTCCTTTATTTATGAGACATGGGTCCTTTACAGATGTTATAAAAGGGACTTTGAACGTTTTCATTTAGAGATGTGTGAGACACATTCTGAATGTTGGTTGGTCCTTGTGGTCTCCAGACACAGAGGTCTTGAAGGGAACCAGTGAACTGATGGTGCACAAGCACTGTTTACGTTGGACTAAACATCTTGTTTACATACATACATACATACATACATACATACATACATTCATGCATACATACATGCATGCAGATATACATACAGGCATACATACATATATACATACGTACATACATACATGCATACACACATGCATGCTTACATATATGCATACATACATACATACATATATATATATATATATATATATATATATATATATATATATATCATATGATTGACCAGACTATCAGAGAGTGTTATACATCGCTGGTCACAATGTGCTTTGTCTTCCCTTTCGACTGATGCAATCCCACTGGCTAGGCGAGCAGGCCAACATTGGTCCTGGTCGGAAGGCTAATCCGTCAAAGGGTTACCCCTTTACAGCTGGGTTTACTGGGGAACGTCAAATAAAATGTTTTGCTCAAGAACACAACGCATTACTCGGTCTAAGAATCGAACCCCTGATCTAGCGATCGTGAGCGCAAAACCGTGACCATTAGACCACAGTTCCTCCAATAGAAATTTTGCGAAATGGAACAAGATTGATTTTAAATTTGAAAGTGTTGTGAAGTTTGTTTTCCTTTTTAAGGAAGGAGAACAGCTTCGTTGAGTGTATAAAGGGACCTCTCCTAGGCTCACCGGACACACACACACACACACACACACACATTTATATTATATATATATATATATATATATATATGTATATATGTATATATATGTATAGATACATGTATCTATATATTATGTATGTATGTAAGTCTCTATCTCCCTCTCTCTCTTTCTCTCTCCCCCTCTCTCTCTATATATATTAAGTATATTTAAATATGCATTATATATATTATATGTTATGTATATCATAGGTATGTATAAACACATATGCGTACACTCACACATATATTGTATGTATATATATATGTGTGTGTGTGTGTGGTATATATATATATATATATATATATATATATATATGTATATATATATTATATATATATAATATATATATATATATATGTAAATATACCTCTATATATTCATACACGTAGGTAGTACGTACCTATCTATCATCTATCTATCTATCTATCTATCAATCAATCTTTCTATATACAAATGCACGCACACACATATATACACATATACAAATACATATATATATAAATACATACACACACATATATATATATATACATATACACACAGAGATTTATATATGTATATATACATATATACATACATATATAAATGTATATATACACCCACATATATATATATGCGCACGCGCACACACACACACATACACACTCACACCCACACAAACTCACTTAACGCACGCATTATTATCGGGGCAACAAAAATGAAAGCAATGTCTATTATGAGAAGCAACTCCCTTTACAATTTAGATCCCAGAAAATGCTGAACAGAAGGAAACAATTCCGTGTGAAAGAAGAAGGGAGCCGTAACATAAGGAAGCTATTTAACTGTAGTCCACTTAAAAACCAGGTTGAAACTGTGTATTCCTCTAATTATTTCTATGTGGAGCTTCACCCCGCCGTTGAGAAGTTTGTGGAGGTGCGTGGCGTAGTGGTTAGAGCATCTGGCTTACGGTCATAAGATCGATTCCTTGCGGCTTGCTTTATCCTTGAGCAAGACACTTCATTTCATGTTGCTCCAGTCTACTCAGTCGACGAAAATGAGTTGTACCTGCAATTTCAAAGTGGCCAGACGTGTCACATTCTGTGCCACGCTGAATTTCTCTGGGAACTACGTTGGTACTTAATTTATCGACCCCGAAAGGATGAAAGGCAAAGTCGACCTCGGCGGAATTTGAACTCAGAACGTAACGGCAGACGAAATATCCATTTCTTTACTACCCACAAGGGGCTAAACACAGAGGGGACAAACAAGGACAGTCAAACGGATTAAGTCGATTACATCGACCCCAGTACGTAACTGGTACTTAATTTAATTGAGGGTACACGTGTCTGTGGAGTGCTCAACCACTTGCATGTTAATTTTACGAGCAGGCTGTTCTGTTGATTGGATATATCAACTGGAACACTCGTCGTCGTAACCGACGGAGTACCAGATTATGCTTGTAGAGTACATGTGAAGCAAGACAGGGCTGTTTAACGCGAAATTCGTTTCGCAACTTTACAGGTCGGGTTCGGTCCTACTCTAGGGCGCTCTGAGTATGTGTTTTCAATAATTTATATATATATGTATGTGTGTGTGTGTGTGTGTGTGTGTCTGAATGCTTGTATCTATTTATGTATATATGGATGGGTAGATAGATACTCTTTTACTCTTTTACTTGTTTCGTTTGACTGCGGCCATGCTGGAGTACCGCCTTTAGTCGAACAAATAGACCCCAGGACTTATTTTTTGCAAGCCTAGTACTTATTCTATCGGTATCCTTTACCGAAACGCTAAGTTACGAGGACGTGTAATATATATATATATAGTATGTACTCACACACACATATACACACACTTACACACACTGTATATATATAGCGACGAAGAAGGAGAGGAGACAAGGAGACAATCAATGTAGATTACAATATACATATTTAACCCCACGTTGAAGAGGACCATCTTTGGGAGCCGTTTACCCGGCATCCGAATCACATGGCTCCCAAAAATGGTACACTTCAGCGAGATGGAGACTGGAAGGAGGCCTCGTGGACGTACAAAACTTCGTTTTCATGCTCTCTTGACAACTGCTGTTGGTGTTTTGGTTCCACGTGACTTAGTAGTTCGGCAAAAAAGACTGATAGAATAAGTACCAAGCTTAAAGAAAAAAAAACATGTACTGGGGTCGATCTCTTCGAATAAAATTCTTCAAGGCGATGCCCTAGCATGGGCGCAATCTAATGATTGAAACAAGTAAAAGATAAATGATAAAAATATTGCCAAGGTCGACTTTGATTTTCATCCTTTCAGGGTCGATAAAATAAGTTCCACTTGAACACTGGGGTCGATCTAATCGATTCTCCCTGAAATTGCTGTCCCAGTGCCGAAATTTGAAACCAATATAAGCGCCAATAAAGGCGGCGCGCTGGTGGAATCGTTAGCAAGCTGGAGAAAATACTTCGTGGTTTCCCTTCCGACTTTATGCACTGAGTTCAAATTCCGTCGAGGTCGACTTTGCATTTCAGTCGTTCGAGGTCGATAAAATAAGTACCAGTTGAGCACTGGAACTGATGTAATCGGCTCGCTCCCTTCCCTAAATTTTCAGGCCTTTATAGACTAAAAATAATCATGCAGTGAAGAAAAACATTATAAACCAATCTTTTACTTGTTTCAGTCAATAAAAGATCATAGGAAGGCGGCGAGCTGGCAGAAACGTTAGCACGCCGGGCGAAATGCTTAGCGGCATTTCGTCTGCCGCTATGTTCTGAGTTCAAATTCCGCCGAGGTCGACTTTGTCTTTCATCCTTTCGGGGTCGATTAAATAAGTACCAGCTGCTCACTGGAGTCGATAAATTAAGTATCAGTTGCATACTGGAGTCGATCTAATCGACTGGCCCCTCCAAAAATTCGGGCCTTGTGCATAGAGTAGAAAAGAATAAAAGATCATAGGTTTATAAGAGCGGTTTCCCGGATTCGGTGGCGTATATATTCACCCACGGGACGTGACGCCGGTCTGTCGCAGGATTACTCATTTTTGCCAGATTCCCATATAAGAGTCAAGACCACACATTTTGGTGAGAGGAAGTTAGCCGATTAAACCGGCCCGGGTACTTGGCTGGTATTTCGAAATCTTGGAATGCCTGGGTAAATAAATTGGTGCTAAAACATCATTTTCAGGAACCACGTTAAGAAAAACAAAAGCTTGTTCCCAAACAGCACAAGAAGGACGAGAGAAAGGAAAACAAATAAAATTCCTAAAACGTTGTAAATGCGGAATATTTACAAAGGAGTCTCAAAGAACACAAGAAAATTTCCTTTTTGGTTTTATTCTTCAAATATCTTGATTTCTCATCAATGACAAATTGATACTAACAAAATAAATACGAGGAGAAAGCGTTTAGTATTTGTTGTGTTGAGATGTAGCTCCCTGACTGAGCATTTATTTCTTATTTCTTTACTGCTCACAAGGGGCTAAACATAAAGGGGACAAACAAGGACAGACGAACGGATTAAGTCGATTACATCGACCCCAGTGCGTAACTGGTACTTATTTAATCGACCTCGAAAGGATGAAAGGCAAAGTCGACCTCGGCGGAATTTGAACTCAGAACGTAGCGGCAGACGAAATACCACCACTTAGCTTTTTGTCCGGCGTGCTAAGGTTTCTGCCAGCTCGCCGCCGAGCATTTATTTCTGTCACTGTGGCAGGTCCCGCGTTCAATCCACAATGTCACCAGTAACAACTTCTCTTTTTTTTTAGTCTTATATTTACAGATGGAATTCAGTGATAAAAAGTAAGTACATTAGCTTTCGAAGAAACAGTAGATAAAGTCATCTGTAGTAGGAATTGAACCCAGTTATGTACAGAACGGCATCTAAAATCAGAAACCACAGTTAACATCATCAACATCATGGGTTCAGAAATATTTATGGACTAAAGATACCCATGCAGTAAGAGAAAACACTATTAACTAATCTGTTTACAAAGGCGGCGAGCTGGCAGAATCGTTAGCACACCGGGCGAAATGCTTAGCGGTGTTTCATCCGTCATTACGTCTTGCGTTCAAATTTCGCCGAGGTCGACTTTGTCTTTCGTCCCTTCGGAGTCGATTAAATACGTACCAGCTACGCACTGGGGTCTACTTAATTCTCTCCCCTAAGCTGCCCCTGTGGAAAAAAATTGAAATCATTATTAACCAATCTTTTACTTGTTTCCGTCATTAGATCGCGGCCATACTGAGGCATCGCCCTTGGATTATTTTAGTCGAATGAATCAACTCCAGTATTTATTTTTCTAAAGTCTGGAACTTATTTTATCGCACGATTTTGCTAAGTTTCGGAGACGTAAACACAAGAGGACACAAACAAATGACGAGATACAACACACAAAGCAGGTGGGGTTTACATCAAGAAAAGGGAGACACAGCAACATTAAAGGATGTAATAAAGGATGCATAAATAGAAGTTAGAGAAATAAATAATCAATAAATAATACAGAGTCCCCGATAGCGGGGCAGTCCACTCCGAGTAATTCGGAGTAAATCCCACGCAAAAATCCCGAATTACTCTACCAACCTCACGGCATAGGAAGAGACATAATAATAATAATAATAATAATAATAATAATA
>NW_021832298.1:2500-5000 GCF_006345805.1 Octopus sinensis | reverse complement strand
ATATATATATATATATATATGCATATATTTATGTGTGTCATATATACGACAGGCTTCTTGCAGTTTCCATCTCCCAATCGCACTTACAAAGGTTTGGTTGGCCCGCAGCTGTAGTAGAAAACATGCAGTGGAACTGAACCCGAGCCATGTGGTTGGGAAGCAAGCTCCTTACCACCTGCATAAGCTTTTTACCGCCTGTTTAAAACTCAGATTTTTATGAACAACATATTTTTACATGAAGGAAAGGAAGAACGAAAACATAAAAAGCATAAAAAGGTCGGATTGTCAAGAAGGGAAAGACTCATAACTATCCCACCAACGAAACAAAGAAATAGAAGAAAAGTAACAGATGTGTGAGTGGGACGTTAAGGTGCCACGCAGTAGGACTGAACCCGGAACCATGTGGTTGGGGAGCAAGCTTATTACCACACAGAACTTCAGGATCTATCAAATTTTCTTTCTATAATTTAATAATAAATTGTTTTTTGAATTAATAATATTTATTTGAACCAGCATCTTAATAAACTGAGACACATACTTTGAAATTTTCATTAAGGATTTTAAAAACACCATTAACTGGGAAGTTAACCTTGCGACAGACCGGCGCTTCCCGTTCAGGGAGATGGAGTGCTGTAACCCCAGTCATCTATACGTTAAAGAAAGCGGGTTAAGACCGGCTCTTATGAGTCCTGGGAGTCTTGAAAAAGTAAAGGCCAAGGGATTTTCTCACAACTATAGTTAACAAGCTTAATTTGCAATCATGTAGTTTGAGGTTCATTCCCACTGCACGGTACCTTCGGTAAACGCTTGAGTGCGTTTGCGTGTTTGTATACGTGTGTGTGTGTGTGTGTCACGGTACCTTCGGCAAACGCTTGAGTGCGTTTGCGTGTTTGTATACGTGTGTGTGTGTGTGTGTCACGGTACCTTCGGCAAACGCTTGAGTGCGTTTGCGTGTTTGTATACGTGTGTGTGTGTGTGTGTCACGGTACCTTCGGCAAACGCTTGAGTGCGTTTGCGTGTTTGTATACGTGTGTGTGTGTGTGTATTTATATATATATGTATATTCGTGTGTGTTGTGTATTCATGTGTGTTTGTGAGTGTATGTACATAGTGCAATGGGTAAATTGTCACCATTTTCTATTTTTAATTCCTCGCATGCGTATTGTATATTTTTAATTTTGTCGACTACACAGTATAGTAGGGTCAGTTGGGCACCGCCTATGAGAAACAGAACCATGATACAATTCACTCTACCACAAATTTGTAGACGACATGCTGTACTGCTTGGCATTCGCGTCAGAAGCTCCAATATGAACTATTCAGTGTTTGGGTGTCAATCTGAGGACTTGCCATGTCCCCAATACATGTACCAAGAGTAATAAAAATCAAACATCCAGTCAATATCCTGGTGTTTGGAGTGATCACTAGTGATGGCGACGTTATGCCTCCATTCATCTTCCTACACAGCCTCAGACGCAACACAGAAGTCTGTATCAAGTCCCTGAAGGAGGTAGTTCTGTCCTGGGCGAAGAGGGTGGCTGCTGGAAGATCCTATGTCTGGCAACAGGACTCTGCACCATGTCACACAAGCAGGAGAACCCAGCCATGACTGTCAGACAATTTCTGAAATCACGTCTCTCCTAACATCTGGCCACCCAATCTCTCACACTGCAACCCCCTTGATTATTATGTGGGGGACGCAGTTGAGCAAGAAACCAACAAAACTCGCTGTAACACCAAAGATGAACTGAAGGCAAGGATTATGGCAGCATTCACCAACTTAAACAAGGAGACCGTCCAGAAGAGTTGCAGGAGATTCCGAAGACGTCTAGAGGCAGTGGCTGAAGCTAATGGCGATATTATTGAATAAATTTAGTTTCTAGTATTTCAAGATACTATAATCTAATTTTGGTAACTATATCTGTTAAAAATGAGATGTCATTGTTATTTTCATTTTTGAGTAATTTATACGACAGTTTATTCGCCGCACCTTGTATATATGCGTGTGTTGCTTCTGTGTATGTGTGTGTGTGTGTGCGTGTGTGTTTGCGAGCGTATGTATATATGCGTGTTGTGCGTGGATGTGTATGTATCATTGTGTGTGTGTGTTGTATGTGTGTGTATATGTATGCTCGTTTGCGTGTGTGTGTGTGTTGCGTATTTGTGCATGTGTTTGTGTGCGCATGTATGTGTGAGCACTTGTATTTGTGGTTGTAATGGTGGTGGTGGTGGTGGTGGTAATTATCGACCGGCATTAAAAAAAACAACAACTTTTTAATTATTTAACTCACTGGTAGCTGTTGTTTCTGCTCTAAAATTTGTCGTCAAAGAGGTTAATGTAGGAGGCGTTCGATTTTGGGAGGGCTATGGCGTGGAACTATCCATACATGCAATTAGCCATATTGCATGTATGGCTGAATATTTGTCGTGTGCGAGCGCACGCGTATATTTGTAAATCTAATAGCATCGCCAAGACGTTTAATGGCTATATATATATATA
>NW_021832297.1:25000-31621 GCF_006345805.1 Octopus sinensis | reverse complement strand
TAAAAAAATTAGTTTAAATTGTAAACAAACTGTAAACAAAATATAAAGGACACGTTTATAATATTTTGGCTGTTGGCGCAGACTGTCAAAACCTCTTTAAATTGTCTGAGTCCACACCATTTCAAACTGATAGAATATAACCCGGATCTTTTCGGTTTGAACGGCAGTTTTTCTAGCGGTGTCATATGAAATTGTCACCCATAATTATGACCCTAGTATCGATCTATTGCATTTCAATCCGTTTTAGGGTTAGGGTTAGGGTTAGGGGTGGGGGGAAGGTATCTTTTTTTTCTTCACAAATGTAAATAAACCCAATCTGTTTCTTAAACGAGGGACATATTCATACGGCACAGAATGTTTTTTTTACCTCAATGGACGTCATTGATTGATTGAAATTGCAGAAATTGAAGAAAAAAACAACAAATATCTGACAAACTATAGGATTTTCTCAATAAAGTCAAGAGAAAAAGATGTTTTATAAACACATTCTACCAGTATACGAAGTTTAAAAGGTTTTTAGTTACCTAGAAATTATGTTAAAAACTGCCGTTCAAACCGAAAAGATCCTATAACCCTATGAACGCTCATTCTGCCGCAAGCTTCTTCAGAAAGATAGAATTCACCCCTCTTCAAAGTACAGCACTCGCACCTTTTTAGACTGACACGACCTCATCAAATTGAGAAGACCCATGTTGCGTGAAACTATATTATAAAATGATTTGATGCCAATTTTAGTAAACGATTGTAAAAAAAAAAATAATAATAATAATGGACACAATGATTCTGCCAGCTCACCGCTTTAATAATTTCAAATTTTTGCCACAAGGGCAGCTTGGGGAGGTGGAGATTTTGTCGATTACATCGACCCCAGTGCGTAACTGGTACTTAATTTATCGACCCCGAAAGGATGAAAAGCAAAGTGGACCTCGGTTGAATTTGAACTCAGAACGTAGCGGCAGACGAAATACCTATTTCTTTACTACCCACAAGGGGCTAGACACAGAGATGTGGAGGCGCAATGGCCCAGTGGTTAGGGCAGCGGACTCGCGGTTATAGGATCGCGGTTTCGATTCCCAGACCGGGCGTTGTGAGTGTTTATTGAGCGAAACACCTAAAGCTCCACGAGGCTCCGGCAGGATGGTGGTGATCCCTGCTGTACTCTTTCACCACAACTTCTGTCACTCTTACTTCCTGTTTCTGTTGTACCTGTATTTTCAAGGGCCGGCCTAGTCAATCTCTGTGCCACGCTGAATATCCCCGAGAACTACGTTAAGGGTACACGTGTCTGTGGAGTGCTCAGCCACTTACACGTTAATTTCACGAGCAGGCTGTTCCGTTGATCAGATCAACCGGAACCCTCGTCGTCGTAACCGACGGAGTGCTTCCCAGACACAGAGAAGACAAACAAGGACAGACAAACGGATTAAGTCGATTACATCGATCACAGTGCGTAACTGGTACTTAATTTATCGACCCCGAAAGGATGAAAGGCAAAGTCAACCTCGGTGGAATTTGAACTCACAACGTAGCGGCAGACTAAATACGGCTACACATTTCGCCCAGTGTGCTAACGTTTCTGCCAGCTCGCCGCCTTATTCGGTGCTTTAATAATAACAATAATGGTTTTAAATTTTGGTACAAGACCAGCAGTTTTGAGGGAAAGAGAGCAAATGATTACGTCGACTTCAATATCTAACTAGTATTTTATTTTGTCAACCCCGTAAGGGTGACAGGCAATGTTGATCATGGTGGGATTTCAATTCAGGGCGTAAACAGCGAGAAGAAATACCTATTTCTTTACTACCCACAAGGGGCCAAACACAGAGGGGACAAACAAGGACAGACAAAGGGATTAAGTCGATTACATCGACCCCAGTGCATAACTGGTACTTAATTGAAAGGCAAAGTCGACCTCGGCGGAATTTGAACTCACAACGTAACGGCAGAAATACCGCGAGAAGAAATACCGCTAACCATTTTAACTGGCGCCCTAACGATTCTTCCAGCGCAGCAACCTTAATTCAACACACATCAACAGCTGGATACATGGTCAGAGTTGTATCCCAGTGGTGTTTTAGGTTTCATAGCATTCACCCTTGGGCTTCTGTCCACACCTCATTCTTCTGGTTTCATCGATCGCCTCTTTCCAACCAGGGCCATCTAGATGCTGTCTTAGCTTCCTCTACGTTAAGTTAAGTTAATTTTTTGGCTCAAAAAGCAAAAAGCAAGGCCATGTAGGGGGACATGGAATTATGTACAAGGTGGTGTTCATGCAAAGAGTTCAGGCCATTTCTGGTCAAGAGAGACTTTGAACCGAGCAGTCGTCGGCATCTTCACTATCTCGTCCGGCAAGCTTATTCCACAGATCCGCAGCAACCCGGACGGAGCTCATTTTCTGTTTATTCCTTTAATGCTTAGGGTTCCAATGTGGAGGCGCAATGGCCCAGTGGTTAGGGCAGCGGACTCGCGGTCGTAGGATCGCGGTTTCGATTCCCAGACCGGGCGTTGTGAGTGTTTATTGAGGCTCCGGCAGGGGATGGTGGTGATCCCTGCTGTACTCTTTCACCACAACTTTCTCTCACTCTTACTTCCTGTTTCTGTTGTACCTGTATTTCAAAGGTCGGCCTCTAGACACTCTCTGTGTCACGCTGAATATCCCCAAGAACTACGTTAAGGGTACACGTGTCTGTGGAGTGCTCAGCCACTTACACGTTAATTTCACGAGCAGGCTGTTCCGTTGATTCGGATCAACCAGAACCCTCGTCGTCGTTACCGACGGAGTACTTCCTCCTCCTAGGGTTCCAATAGGCCTTACACAAGTTGAACCCTCGATAACAACCTCCACTGGCAAATACTTCGTCTGTCCTCAGTCCTATGCCAATTTCTATTGTTTTTCTTTTTAATAGAAGTGAGTGGGGGTAAAAAAAACTTGCTGAGAAATACTATGAATCAGACGTCCTCTTCCTCAGTAATTTTAAACTAGGTTACTCTTTACTCTTTTACTTGTTTCAGTCATTTGACTGTGGCCATGCTGGAGCACCGCCTTTAATCGAGCAACTCGACCCCGGGACATATTCTTTTCTATTCTATACTTATTCTATCGGTCTCTTTTGCCGAACCGCTAAGTAACGGGGACATAAACACACCAGCATCGATTGTCAAGCATGCTAGGGAGACAAACACAGACACACAAACACACACAACGCAATATATATATATATATATATATATATATATATATATATATACACATATACGACGGGCTTCTTTCAGTTTCCGTCTACCAAATCCACTCACAAGGCTTTGGTCGGCCCGAGGCTATAGTAGAAGACACTTGCCCAAGGTGCCACGCAGTGGGACTGAACCCGGAACCATGTGGTTGGTAGACAACGTCCGTATTTACGGTACTTCAAGCTTCGTAATATGATTGGCTGGTTTATCAAGGTAGAACGGTAACGCAAACATGCTAATACGTGTCATGAATATCATTTGGTAAACTTTAGTTGGCCTCGTTTTATTTCATAGTCCTTAACGTTGGGGAAAATTTTAGAGCTTAAACGAAGAGTTCTTTATTTTTTTTTTTTTTTTTGTGTGGTGGGATGCGATCGGGGAAATTAAGATAATGAATATGTGCGCTGACATGTCTGTGTGGTCAAGAGGATTTCTTGGAAACCGCATTAGTTCCGGGTTGAATATCAAGTCCATCATTTGTATATATATATATATATATATATATTAATATATGTACATATCATATACACACACACATATATATATATGTATGTGTGTATGTATGTATGTATATGCATAAGTATATAGATATATATATATATATATATATTATATATATATATATATTATATATATGTATGTATCTATCTATGTATGTATGTGTATGCATATATAAATACCTACACATGTAGCTATGTATGTGTATATTCATGAAATGAATATGCACGTACATATCTATGTGTGTGGATATTTATATATACATACACATACATAGATAGATAGATACGTATACTCTTTTACTTGTTTCAGTCATTTGACTGCGGCCATGCTGGAGCACCGCCTTTAGTCGAACAAATCGACCCTGGGACTTATTCTTTGTAAGCCCAGTACTTATTCTATCGGTCACCTTTTGCCGAACCGCTAATTGACGGGACGACGTAAACACACCAGTATCGGTTGTCAAGCAATGCAGGGGGACAAACACACACACAATATATATATATATATATATATATATTATATACATATATACGACAGGCTTCTTTCAGTTTCCGTCTACAAAATCCACTCACAAGCATTGGTCGGCCCGGGGCTATAGCAGAAGACACTTGCCCAAAGATGCCACGCAGTGGGACTGAACCTGGAACCATATATATATATATATATATATATATAATATATATATATGTGTGTGTGTGTGTGTGTGTGTGTATATATAAAACCCCATCGACTGTCCCCTTGGAATATGCCTTTGTGATACTGTATTCTATGTATGTATGTCTATGTGTATCTGTATGAGAATTTATGATAAACACGAGCTTCTATCATTTGTTCACCGTTCTGGGTCTTTGGATCCTCTGCATTGGAAGGTGATAATAAAGTACATGGAACTCTAAACCCAGTATCAGCATTCTTGCATCTAACTATACACACCACAGCATATACTTTGTGTGTGTACCTTTTTATTATATATCAAACTAACAGTATCACCCGGCGTTGCTCGGGTTTGTAAGGGAAATAACTATATAAGCATTTTTTGAGAGTTACTTCCCTTATAGATGCCAATTCGGGCTTTCTTAGCCATTTCTGTTTTGGTGTCTTCAAGCCATGAAGTCGTTGTTCTAAAAGAACGCTGGTCTCCTTGACAACGCTTTACGACGTTGATTTCTTTACACTCCCTTCCCCACAGCTTCACGAGGGAGGGAAGGGGGAGAAGCAAACAGGTGCAGATGTGAGCGTGGACGCCAACTCCGCCGCCATCGACACACGAAAAAATATGCATTAAAATGGAATAAAAAATGATGTTAAGTTATTTTTAAAATCGTAGACTCATCGTAGACGCGCGCTAATACCCAGACAGGCTCGATATGAATCACGACTATAAGATACCCGAATTTGGTTAAACTGCACGCAAAATGTGGAGTAGTTAGGAGGATCTAAATCGAAGGGGACAGACACTCACACAACTACAGTTTTATATATATAGACTAGCAGTATCGCCCGGCGTTGCTCGGATTTGTAAGGGAAATAACTATAAGGCATTTTTAGAGAGTTATAGCCAAAAAAATAGCAAAAAAATGCATTAAAAATGGAAAAAAAATTATGGTAAATTTTTTTTTAATCGTTGACTCATCGTAGACATTTTTAGAGAGTTACTTCCCTTATATAATAGCGAAAAATATGCATTAAAATGGAAAAAAATGATGGTAAATTTTTTCTAAATCGTAGACTCATCGTAGACGCGCGCTAATACCCAGAAGGGCTCTATATGAATCACGACTATAAGATACCTGGTTTTGGTTAAACTGCATCGCAAAATGTGGGAGTAGTTAGGAATCTAAATCGAAGGGGACAGACACACAACCTTACTTTTATATATAAAGATTAAATGTTCTTGTCAAGTTTTGCCAAACGGTGTGCCTTTTAATTTGTTTTTATGTATGTATATGTATGCGTGTATGTATGTATGTATGTGTGTATGTATGGATGGATGGGTGGATGTATGCATCTGTGTGTATGTATGAATGTATGTATGTATGCATGTGTGTATGTGTATGTGTGTATGTGTATGTATGCGTGTATGTATGTATGTATGCATGTATGTGTGTACGTATGTTTGTATGTATGTATGTATGTATGTGTGTGTGTGTATGTATGAATGTATGTATGTATGTATGTATGTATGTGTGTGTGTATGTATGTATGTGTGTGTGTATGGATGGATGGATGTATGCATGTGTGTGTATGCTTGTGTATGTGTGAATGTATGCATGTATGTATGTATTATGCATGTTCGTTCGTATGCTCGTATAGATAGATAGATTAAAACACACATGCATATATGTATGTATGTAAGGATGGATGAATCTACGGTTGTCCACTTATTGAAGAAATATGACGATCTATGGCGATTAGAAACGGTTCTTTTGTTCATTTTTATTAATCAAAAAAAAGCAAATGAGTCGTGCATTCATATTTCACTCCTAAAGTTTAGTAAAATTTCAACGCAAACAAATCATAACCTGAGATTTAGTTTGGTTGGATGTAACCGGTCTCACAGCTGTTGGGATTTTTCCTTTCAAGGTTGTTGGACGGATCGATGGAGGACGGTCAGACAAATAGATGGAATTTTGGGATGCCAAGCCAAAAACGTCACCAGTATCTCTCTCTCTCTCTCTTTTACTCTTTTACTTGTTTCAGTCATTTGACTGCGGCCATGCTGCAGCACCGCCTTTAGTCGAGCAAATCGACTCCAGGACTTATTCTTTGTAAACCTAGTACTTATTCTACTTATTCTCTTTTACTCTTTTACTTGTTTCAGTCATTTGACAGCGGCCATGCTGGAGCACCGCCTTTAGTCGAGCAAATCGACCCCGGGACTTATTCTTT
>NW_021832297.1:20000-22500 GCF_006345805.1 Octopus sinensis | reverse complement strand
CAGGCACACGGATTAAGTCGATTACATCGACCCCAGTGCGTAACTGGTACTTTATTTATCGACCCCGAAAGGATGAAAGGCAAAGTCGACCTTGGCGGAATTTGAACTCAGAACGTAACGGCAGACGAAATACCTATTTCTTTACTGCCCACAGGGGACTAAACATAGAGGGGACAAACAAGGACAGGCACACGGATTAAGTCGATTACATCGACCCCAGTGCGTAACTGGTACTTTATTTATAGACCCCGAAAGGATGAAAGGCAAAGTCGACCTTGGCGGAATTTGAACTCAGAACGTAACGGCAGACGAAATACCTATTTCTTTACTACCCACAAGGGGCTAAACATAGAGGGGACAAACAAGGACAGGCACACGGATTAAGTCGATTACATCGACCCCAGTGCGTAAAACTGGTACTTTATTATCGACCCCGAAAGGATGAAAGGCAAAGTCGACCTCGGCGGAATTTGAACTCAGAACGTAACGGCAGACGAAATACCTATTTCTTTACTGCCCACAAGGGACTAAACATAGAGGGGACTAACAAGGACAGGCACACGGATTAAGTCGATTACATCGACCCCAAAAGGATGAAAGGCAAAGTCGACCTTGGCGGAATTTGAACTCAGAACGTAACGGCAGACGAAATACCTATTTCTTTACTACCCACAAGGGGCTAAACATAGAGGGGACAAACAAGGACAGGCACACGGATTAAGTCGATTACATCGACCCCAGTGCGTAACTGGTACTTTATTTATCGACCCCGAAAGGATGAAAGGCAAAGTCGACCTCGGCGGAATTTGAACTCAGAACGTAGCGGCAGACGAAATACCTATTTCTTTACTGCCCACAGGGGACTAAACATAGAGGGGACAAACAAGGACAGACATAGGTATTAAGACGATTACATCGACCCCAGTGCGTAACTGGTACTTTATTTATCGACCCCGAAAGGATGAAAGGCAAAGTCGACCTCGGCGGAATTTGAACCCAGAACGTAACGGCAGACGAAATACGGCTACGCATTTCGCCCCGGCGTGCTAACGTTTCTGCCAGCTCGCCACCTTGTCCATGTGTATGATTCTTTCAGCTTGCTGCCCACATGATGATAATAATAACAATAATAATAATAATAATGATGATTTAGAAATGTTTGTTTCAGTCCAAAAGGCACTTGTCACATTATAAATTGAATTCGGAGAAACATTGGTTTGTTTTTAATTTTTTTTCTTTCAATTTCCAGTTACAATCGGCTCCTTTTGTTCTTCATCTGACTGGGCCCAGCTTTGTTCTTCCCCAGATGCAAATATGAGGTAGAATACAGCGCCAATAACATTGATTGAAACTGACAAGTAGAATACTTTGAGCCAGCCAAAATAGGGATCCTGTTAAAAAAGAAAAAGCAAAAGAAAATATAATAATAATAATAATGATAATAATAATAATAATAATATGTTATCATGTACATTGTTTTGTCTTGGTATAAAAGATGGGCTACAGCAAATATTCTGCTCAATACCACAGATTTGCTTGTCAGTTGTTTGACCTTAACCAGTTGAGCATGTCCCTTAGTGGCTGACGATATGTGCATCTCTGATCACGAGCAGAAGTAGTGGGGGAGCATCATAGCCATGTTGAGAGGGATTCTTTGGGGTTTGAATAATTCACCTCTGGAAACATGGGTGGTTCTTTCAACATCCTTAAACAACCCTTATTCAGGGACCTTTTGAGCGGGATTGCTACTGACCTGAGAAAAAGAAAATTCTAACTGGGCCCCACCTGCAAGGTCATGTGCTGTTTACCTTGATATGAGATCACCATGTCACGCACATATGGTTGTGATGCATGTGCCTGGTGTACCCTTATCAGACGGGTAGTCATGATGGTATATTGGGCTTCGTATATTTTACCCCAGTGTCACTTTGATGGCATGCACTGCTCTCTCACTCAAAATAATAATAATAATAATAATAATAATAATAATATTAGTAAATATAAAGACCTGTTAATAGAAATTGTAAAAATGTGGCATCTCAAGGCGACTACAGTACCAGTGATTGTAGGATCTCTAGGAATGATAAAAAAAGGTACTGAAACCTATTTGAAAATGATTCTAGGCTCACCATCCCTACAGGAAGTGCAAAAAATCGTATTAACTGGAACGGCTCATGTACTGAGAAGAGCACTATCGCTGTGAAAATAACATCCATCCATGAATTTATTTATTTATTAATTTTTAAATACATATTTTATCTTTGAATTTGCGCGTGTAATCTGGGAATGCATACAATGCCCTTCTCTGCCCTAGGTGTATGGAAAACACTCGGCGAGAAACGGAAGAAAATTTGAAGAAAGAAGGAAATAATAATAATAATAATAATAATAATAATTCTTTCTACTAAAGACACCAGGCCTGAAATTTGGTAGGAGGGGACTAGTCAATTACATTGACCCCAGTGTAGGGGGCAATTTCTGCTTTTTGCTATTTTCCCCA
>NW_021832297.1:0-15000 GCF_006345805.1 Octopus sinensis | reverse complement strand
GCAGATGAAATACCTATTTCTTTATTACCCACAAAGGGCTAAACACAGAGTGGACACACAAGGACAGACATAGGTATTAAGTCGATTACATCGACCCCAGTGCGTAACTGGTACTCAATTTATCGACCCCGAAAGGATGAAAGGCAGAGTTGACCTCGGCGGAATTTGAACTCACAACGTAACGCAGACAAAATACCGCTAAGCATTTCGCCCGGCGTGCTAACGTTTCTGCCTATTATTATTATTATTATTATTATATTATGATGATGATGATGATGATGATGATGATGATGGTGATGATGATGATGATAAAAATAATGATAATGATAATAATATTTATATTAATAATGATGATGATGATGATGATGATGATGATGATGATGATGATGATAATAATAATAATAATAATAATAATAACGGCTTCGAATTTTGGCACAAAGCTAGCAATTTTGGGGGGTTGGGGTAAGTTAACTACATCAACCCTAGTGCTCAGCTAGTACTTATTTTATCGACCTCGAAAGGATGAAACATAACCTTGGTGGAATTAGAAATCAGGATGTTAAGACAGACGAAAAATAATTTCACCCAGGTGGTGTTAACGACTCTGCCATAATAACAGAGGAGGAGGAGGAGGAGATGATGATGATGATGATGATGATGATGATGATGATCGTGATGGTGATGGTGATGATGATGATGATCGTGATGGTGATGAGGATGATGATGAGGATGATGATGATGATGATGATGATGACGATGATGATGACGATGATGATGATCGTGATGATGATGGTGATGGTGATTGATGCTGATGATGATGATGGTGAATGTTTTACCTTTCTGCAGCCAACTGATGATTCTATGTATCGCTTTTCCTTTTCTGAAATCCAAGGATGTTCAGCTGGAGAGTTGGAAGCAATGAAGATCCACCCTATAAACCAGATGATTCCTCCGATTCCTTTGAGAAGATTTAGAAAGAAAATGAAAAGGAAAAAGAAAACAAAATAAGTTTCTCATTATGTTTATGCATGACTAAAAATCCAATCATATGAGCTCTGCTCTGCTCTGGTCCTTTCTCTCATACTTTACCTCTCCCTACTCCTTATTTCCTGAGCACAAAATGGTGTATTGGCGTATAGGTTCCCCACCTGACTACTCTGAAAAATTGGCAAGTTTTATAAGAGATGGTAGCTATAGCAAAGAAAAGAAAGACCCTACTTTGAAAACAGAGAGGAAGTTGCCACAGATCTTGACCAAGAACAAGGATCACTTTACATCATAAGCGGAAAGTGTAACCTCTCGAAAGAGCTGTTCTTCACTCCTGCTCCAGAGCGTCGGCTGCGGGGTCACTCCGAAAAGCTCTATCTGCGACGATTTCATCTCAGTCGGAGAGGAGCTTTCTCCGTCCGGGTTGCGGATCCGTGGAATAAGCTGCCAGACGAGATAGTGAAGATGCCGACGACCGTTCGGTTCAAAGTCTCTCTTGACCAGAAATGGCCTGAACTCTTTGCATGAACACCCTCCCTGTACATAACTCCATGTCCCCCTACATGGCCTTGCTTTTCGTGTTTTGAGCCAAAAAATTAACTTAACTTAACTTAACAATGAAGTACAGACAACTGACTCAATACCACAGTAAACTACCACACATGTATGGTCTCCCTAAAATTCACAAGGATGATATTCCATTACTATTTCTCCCTCTAAGGTAGCGAGCTGGCAGAAACGTTAGCACGCCAGGCAAAATGCTTAGCAGTATTTCGTCTGCCGTTACGTTCCGAGTTCAAATTCCGCCGAGGTCAACTTTACCGTTCATCCTTTTGGGGTCGATAAATTAAGTACCAGTTACGCACTGAGGGTCGATACAATCGACTTAATCCGTGTGTCTGTCCTTGTTTGTCCTCTCTGTGTTTAGCTCCTTGTGGGTAGTAAAGAAATAGATATTCCCTTAAGACCTCTAGTGAGTTGTAGAGGTTCAGCATGTCATCCACTGAGCCACTTTCTAATCAGTCCATTAGCAGGAAAGTCAACATCGCAGGTGAAGAATTCCACCAACTTCACAGACTACAAAGCAACAAAATTTCCCCTCCCGAATAGGGTTTCGTTATTGTGCAAGCTGACATGGTGACCTCACTAGTGTTGGTGCCATGAAAAAAAGCACGCATTGTAAAGTGGTTGGCATTAGGAAGGGCATCCAAGCCATAGAAATTCTACTAAACTAACACTGGAGTGGGATGCCATCCTTGGGCCCATTATTTTTTTTCAAACTGTCAAACCCATGCAAGTATGGAGCATGAGTGCTACATCATCATCATCATCACCATCAACACCACCACAACCCCCACCACCACCACAACCACCACCACCACAACCACCACCACCACTACAACCACCGCTACCACCACACCACCACCACCACCACCACCACCACCACGACTATTATTATTAATATTATTATTATTATTATTATTATTATTATTATCATTAGTATTATTATTATTATTGTGGAGGCGCAATAATGAGAGAAAGTTGTGATGAAAGAGTCAGCAGAAGTTTCGCCATTACCTTCTGCCGGAGCCGTGTGGAGCTTAGGTGTTTCGCTCATAAACACACACATCGTCCGGTCTGAGATTCGAACCCGAGATCCCTCGACCGCGAGTCCGCTGCTCTAACCACTAGGCCATGTGCTTCCACAGGTGTTAAACCTTGCAACAGATAAAGTCATTCACCCAACAACAGTGAACATGCATCTGAAAGGTTCCTACACTGTATATTTTCAGAAGCATTGCTCAGCTTCTCATGAGTTTTAGAATTCATGACACGCCTATATAAAGTATGGCAGAAACGTGAGCACGCCAGGCAAAATGCTTAGCGGTATTTCGTGTGCCGTTACGTTCTGAGTTCAAATTCCGCCGAGGTCGACTTTGCCTTTCATCCTTTCGGGGTCGATAAATTAAGTACCAGTTATGCACTGGGGTCGATATAATCGACTTCAACCCTTTGTCTGTCCTTGTTTGTCCCCTCTATGTTTAGCCCCTTGTGGGTAATGAAATATATATAAAGTATGACAGAGAGGCAGAAACAGGGATCTTGCTGCAGAGATTACCTGGCCATGGCCACCCAGGCAGAAAATATGGTAAAACACTTACCAGGAACATAGAATATTGATGGCCATCCTCCAAACAGGTCAGAATTTGCTAAAACACCTGATATTGGCAGTGATAGAACTGTTCCCATATGTGCACCTGAAAAATTAAATGCAATGCAACTTATAAAATGCAGTTTCATTTTATTTTTTAAAATTTAATTTTGGAGATGTACTTGCATAGCAATTGATTTGATCTGAGATCGTCTGCTGAAACGAAAACAATTGCAGCGTGGAAGGTGTTTGTAAGCCATTTAAGAAACACACAAAAGCCGTTCGATTCACTTCAACATTTAAGTTTAATTTGTCAAAATATTTTCGTCGCTTTAAGACCGCGACCTGTTCACTGACAAAAATCCGTGCTGCACGGTTTTTTGCACAAGGGAAATGTCAGTGAACAGGTTGTGGTCTTAAAGCGACGAAAATATTTTGACAAATTAAACTTAAATGTTGAAGTGAATCGAATGGCGCAGGAGTGGCTGTGTGGTAAGTAGCTTGCTAACCAACCACATGGTTCTGGGTTCAGTCCCACTGCGTGGCATCTTGGGCAAGTGTCTTCTGCTATAGCCCCGGGCCGACCAATGCCTTGTGAGCGGATTTGGTAGACTGAAACTGAAAGAAGCCCGTCGTCTATATGTATATATATGTATATGTATGTGTGTGTTTGTGTGTCTGTGTTTGTCCCCCTAGCATTGCTTGACAACCGACGCTGGTGTGTTTACGTCCCCGTCACTTAGCGATTTGGCAAAAGAGACCGATAGAATAAGTACTGGGCTTACAAAGAATAAGTCCCGGGGTCGATATGCTCGACTAAAGGCGGTGCTCCAGCATGGCCGCAGTGAAAATGACTGAAACAAGTAAAGAATGGCTTTTGTGTGTTTCTTAAATGGCTTACAAACACCTTCCACACTGAAATTTAATTTTATATTCTAAAAAAGATGAGGAGTACATCTTATGTCTTTTGATCCTCCCAGACAGAAGCCAGGTCGCTGCAGATAATGTCCAGCTGGAATTTCTGGAGGTTCATGTTTGTAGGACAGAGTTTTTTAATTCCAGGAGGCTGCACCTCTGGTGTGTGAGGAATAAACTAAGCGTTTAGTGTGGAGTTTGGAAGAGGAGACAGAGTATGGATGATGATTGAAGGAAAGATGGCATTTGGTTGAGATTGAGATAAGGTGGAATATATATATACTCTTTTATTCTTTTACTTGGTTCAGTCATTTGACTGTGGCCATGCTGGAGCACCACCTTTAGTTGAGCAAATCAACCCCAGGACTTATTATTTGTAAGCCTAGTACTTATTCTATCGGTCTTCTTTTGCCAAACCGCTAAGATACGGGGATGCAAACACACCAGCATCGGTTGTCAAGCGATGGTGGGGGGACAAACATATACACACACATACATAAATATCTACATATATACAATGGGCTTCTTTCAGTTTCCGTCTACAAAATCCACTCACAAGGCTTTGGTTGTCCCGAGGCTATTTTAGAAGACACTTGCCCAAGGTGTCACGCAGTGGGATTGAGCCCGGAACCATGTGGTTCATAAGCAAGCTACTTACCACACAGCCACTCCTACACCTAATCAAATATCTCTTGAGGATTTATTGTTATAATGTAATAATTTAGATTAACTCACCAGAATATGTGATGGTAGCTAAGATGCTTCTTTCACGCATCGGAGACCATTTACCCAAGAGGTTATGCATTGCTGGGAATGTTACACCCTGGAACATTGCAACAAAGAATATTGAAGAACATTTTTTTCTTGTAACAATGAAGATTTAAGTAAAAGTTAAATGATGAAAAAATAAGGAAAACAAACTGCTTTTCAGATGAAATTTTGATAACAAATCAAAATCGAAATCGATCAACATCAATGGAAATTATACCAGTGCCGGCAACACGTAAGAGAACCATCCGAATGTGGCCGTTGCCAGCGCTGCCCCGACTGGCCTCCGTGCTGGTGGCACGTAAAAAGCACCATCCAATTGTGGCCGTTGCCAGCCTTGTCTGGCCCCCGTGCTGGTGGCACGTAAAAAGTACCATCCAATGGTGGCCGTTGCCAGCTTCGTCTGGCCCCCGTGCTGGTGGCACGTAAAAAGCACCATCCAATCGTGGCCATTGCCAGCCTCGTCTGGGCCCCATGCCGGTGGCACGTAAAAAGCACCATCCAATCGTGGCCATTGCCAGCCTCGTCTGGGCCCCATGCCGGTGGCACGTAAAAAGCACCATCCAATTGTGGCCGTTGCCAGCCTTGTCTGGCACCTGTGCTGGTGGCAGGTAAAAAGCACCCACTACACTCACAGAGTGGTTGGCGTTAGGAAGGGCATCCAGCTGTAGAAACACTGCCGGATCAGAATGGGCCTGTCGCAGCCTTCTGGCTTCCCAGACCCCAGTTGAACCGTCCAACCCATGCTAGCATGGAAAATGGGTGTTAAACGATGATGATGATGAACAGTTAGCAGGAGCATAAACATATGTATTATGTCAATGTATGTTATATATCTTATACGTATGTCTTACATAAAGGGTATTCAATCTGAGTATTTCTATGTCCCTGCGCATGATACATCCTTAAGACATTTATTCGTTGACTCTCAAGAGTTCCTCCACCCTTTGACGGGTTTTGTTTTTCATCCCGCAAGGTGACCAATAAACACCCTCCTCACCAAGCGAGCTTGGTGGGGTTGCCGGTTTAGTCGCCGACGACCCGACCATGCAACAGGTAGTACTAGGTTATATGTTACCATACATACATACATACATACATACATACATCAGTCAGGAATATTGAACGATGCATAATTTATTGTGCAACACAGCTTGTTTGTTGTTTGATACTTACCTCAAAGAAACCTTGTGCAACCCTGATCACCACCAAGGCAGTGAAACCCCACTGAGCCGCCGCTGGTATGACCAAGGAGAGTACAGCTGTTAAAGCAATACCTCCACCCAGCAAGTACTTGGCACCCTTCCACTTGGCAAGAACAGCACCGATGAACTGTGTACAAATGTATCCGTAGAAGAAGGATCCAAGAAGCAGTCCTTGCTGGTTGGAGTCCCAGTCGAACTCTCCAGTCTGGGGATGAAAAGGAATGAAATATCTCAAGAAAGAAACAATTATAAAAGAAATGTAGAAAAATAGAGCAAAAATTCTGCAGTAAAAATGTATATATTAGGTATTAAGTATAGATGTGTATATATGTAAAAGTATGTGTATGTACAAGTGTACTAATACACACACACGTGTATATATATATATATATATATATACTAAGTAATTAAGGGTTTAGCAACGATTTGCCTCACCACACACCGAATTTAGAAATAGCAGTCAAAAAGTTTGGCTATTCTTTCTACTTAAAAGGGAGATCCCAGTAAAACCACAGCACTTGCTTTTTAAGTGCTGTGGTTTTACTGGGATCTCCCTTTTAAGTAGAAAGAATAGCCAAAACTTTTTGACTGCTATTTCTAAATTTGGTGTGTGGTGAGGCAAATCGTTGCTAAACCCTTAATTACTTAGTATTATTTAAACCTTCCTTGAATGGGGCTTTTACATGCCGAACTCTACTTGGTGAAATTAATGATTATTTCTAAATTAATTAATTTCACCCTTTATTATTGATAATCATATATATATATATATATACACAAAGTGAGACAGGGGTTATGAGTGTAACCCACTATGGGATAACATTTATCCAATATACTGCCAGTTAGGTACCCAGAAGGCTAATACATAAATGCTAAGAATTGCAATGCAATTATTTCATTTATTGTATTATATGTGCGAAGGTAAAATGTTTTACCTCAAATTCATAATACAAAATAAGAAAATGGAGGAATAGGTTTCTATCAATCAACTTCCAGATAATACCAATACATATAATTTATTAACTATAGGCGCAGGAGTGGCTGTGTGGTAAGTAGCTTGCTTACCAACCACATGGTTCCGGGTTCAGTCCCACTGCGTGGCATCTTGGGCAAGTGTCTTCTTCTATAGCCCAGGCCGACCAATGCCTTGTGAGTGGATTTGGTAGACGGAAACTGAAAGAAGCCTGTCGTATATATGTATATATATATGTATATGTATGTATGTGTTTGTTTTGTGTGTCTGTGTTTGTACCCCTAGCATTGCTTGACAACCGATGCTGGTGTGTTTACGTCCCCGTCACTTAGCGGTTCGGCAAAAGACCAATAGAATAAGTACTGGCTTACAACAGAATAAGTCCGGGTCGATTTGCTCGACTAAAGGCGGTGCTCCATCATGGCCGCAGTCAAATGACTGAAACATGTAAAAGAGTATAAATATAATATACATATAATAATTAACTATAAGGATAATACGATCCTTATGGTATTATCTTACTTATTGATGTATATTGTTTTATTCTGTATTATTCTGTTGGATTTGGATGTTCCTATTTAATATAAATAATTAGTTAATAAATTATATGAATTGGTATTATCTGGAAGTTGATGATTGAAAAGAATCTATTCCTCCATTTTCTTATTTTGTATATATATATATATATATATATACTCTTTACTCTTTTACTCTTTTACTTGTTTTAGTCATTTGACTGCGGCCATGCTGGAGCACCGCCTTTAATCGAGCAACTCGACCCCAGGACTTGTTCTTTTGTAAGCCCAGTACTTATTCTATCGGTCTCTTTTGCCGAACCGCTAAGTAACGGGGACATAAACAACCAGCATCGGTTGTCAAGCAATGCTAGGGGGACAAACACGGACACACAAACACATACATATATATATATATATACATATATACGACAGGCTTCTTTCAGTTTCTGTCTACCAAATCCACTCACAAGGCATTGGTGGGGCTGGGGCTATAGCAGAAGACACTTGCCCAAGATGCCACGCAGTGGGACTGAACCCGGAACCATGTGGTTGGTAAACAAGCTACTTACCACACAGCCACTCCTGCGCCTATAATATATATATATCTTCTTTATATATAAAAGTGAAGTTGTGTGTCTGTCTCCTACGATTTAGATTCCTAACTACTCCCACATTTTGCGATGCAGTTTAACCGGGTATCTTATAGTCGTGATTCATATCGAGCCCTTCTGTGTATTAGCGCGCGTCTACGATGAGTCTACCATTAAAAAAAATTTACCATAATTTTTTTCCATTTTAATGCATTTTTTCGCTATTAATAAGGGAAGTAACTCTCTAAAATGTCTACAATGAGTCGATTTAAAAAAAATTTACCATCATTTTTTTTTCCATTTTTAATGCATTTTTTGCTGTTTTTTGGCTATAACTCTCTAAAAATGTTTATATAGTTATTTCCCTTACAAACCCGAGCAACACCGGTTGATACTGCTAGTCATTTATATATTTCTAAAAAAACACATTGAATTCTATGGATCTTTTACCTGAAACTCTTAACTGCTCTTAATTTTAGTATGAAAAAAAGAAAATTTTATCAGTTCTCTTTTTCTCAAACTCCTTCCCATTTATATATCACACATGGTTTTATTTACATGTATTTTTATGTATATTTATATATATATTTATATTTTTAAAATTATTAAAAAAAATATTCATATACTAGCAGTATCGCTCGGTGTTGCTCGGGTTTGTAAGGGAAATAACTATATAAGCATTTTTTAGAGAGTTACTTCCCTTATATAAACCGAGCGAAAAATGCATTAAAAATGCGGAAAAATTATGGTCAATTTTTTTTTAAATCGTAGACTCATCGTAGACGCGCACTAATACCCAGAAGGGCTCTATATGATTCACAACTATAAGATACCCGCTTTTGGTTAAGCTGCACCGCAAAATGTGGGAGTAGTTAGGAATCTAAATCTGAGTAGACAGACTCTCACACAACTTCAATTTTATATATAAAGATATGTTGATATGTATTAATATATATATATATATATATACGCACTTTAAGTCGAATTTATAACTGTATGAGTATGTATAAAAAGTTGTTTGCCTAATTTGTGTTTATATTTTAATCATCTTTTGTCTCAGGTACAACCTGAGCACTTCTTAAACAGTTCTATATATTTCATAAGAAAGAACAATAATATATATAATATGAATAAATAAAATAAATTTCTGCACATGACCCCGGAGTTTCTACCTAGAACAGGGTCGCTTCAAACCGTGTTCTGATGTGAATTTGCTACCCTGGTATCGGTTCATCGAATTTTCCATGTTGACGGTAAACATAGGATAATTCATTCATCTATCAATATATATATATATATATATAAAACAAATACACACACACACACACAATATGCACATACATGCATACAAAAATACATAAACACGCATATACACACACACATACACACACATGACCTGGCTTTGACCTAGCTTGACACAAACAGCTAGCAGTCATCACCACAGCTGGCTTTGTCATTACCTTTATTCATCAAAAAATACACACACACACGCATGCACAAACACACTTGTCATCTTGCACACACACACACACACACACCACACACACACACACAGGCATTCCTTTTTTTGGAACTCTCTTGCATTATAAAACCATTTTTCAACTACCTCCAAATTCTGTTCTTTTCAACATGTGATCTCTTAGCCACCACCAGCTCAATATTGTCTCCTCTGTCTTCCCTCCTTGGGATCTTTCTTCTCCTTTTTTCCGACGAAGAGCTCCGCTCGAAACATTAAACCCTCCTTCCCTTCTTTTCCTGAGCGTCTAATAATACTTTAATTGTTCCACGTCCTGCGTTGCTGTGTTTTTTTTTCTCTTTTTTTCTGTTTTCTTGTTTGGATTAACTTTATATATACATATAAATATGCATGCATGTATGTGTATATATATATATATATACATATATGTGTTCCCGTTTGCGCCGTGAACAGGAATTAATCTTCTCTCTTCGCTCTTATACGCCATTTGGTCTCAACTCTCCCCCCCTCCTCATCTAACCCCCCTCTCCCCCCTCCTCACCTATCCTTCCCCCCCGACCCCTACCTCTTCAGTCCTTCATCCTTTCACCCCTACTCCCCTTCCCTTCTTCCCTCTTTCTCCCTCCCTCCTTCCCTCTTCCCTTCCCTCTGCTCACTCACTCCCCTTCTCTCTCCCCCTCTCCCTCTTTCATCCTCCCTTCCTTCTCCCCCCCTCTCTCTCCCCCTCCCCCCTCGTCTTCTCCCCCTCCCCTCTTCTCCTCTCTCCACACTACACCACACAACTTTACACATCACATCATATATGATGTGCCATACTAATACATACACCAACTAATACATACTAAACGTACTAATACATACTAATACATACACCAACCTATACATACACACGTCCAGACCTCTCATACGCACTTATACTCTCTCATCCACACACCACACACCTTATACATACTAATACGTACTAATACATACTAATACATACTATACATACACCAACCCTATACATACGCACGTCCAGACCTCTCATACGCACTAATACTCTCTCATACACACACACACACACACACACACACCCTTATACATACTAATACATACTAATACATAACAACCCTAACATACACACGTCCAGACCTCTCATACGCACTAATAGCTGGTCCCTCAACCCTTTTATCAACCCTATTATCTCCCCTTATTTCGCTTTCGCGTCTCATGTTTGATCTTTGACCTCCGGCCGAAATCAGATCGCCATGTTGATTCGTTAGCTACTGCACGCATTTTTTTTCTCTCCTTCTTTCTGTGTTTTTCTCTCTCTGTGTATCTTTCTGTTGAAGAGCGTAGGCTCGAAACGTTAAACTGTTTTTTATTTATATTTCCTGAGCCCATACTAATACAATTGTTTGTTTGTTTCCCACTGCCTTCGTCTTTTGTCTATTTTTCATAAAGCTTCCCGTTATATATATATATATATATAACAAAACTGGGAGGAGGGAAGTGGGACGAAACGACGAAGCAAATCGACCCTGACGCGAACGCGCTACACACACACATATGAATGCAAGTGCATATTCACACAAAATATACACACATGTTTGTAAGTTTGTCTGTTTGTATGTATGTATGTATAAAGTGTGAACATGCAAAATGTAAACTGGTGGAAACCAAAAAAATTTTACGATTAAAAAAAAACAACTGACGGAATCTGACGGAACAAAGGACAATAACTATAGGCCGCAGGAGTGGCTGTGTGGTAAGTAGCTTGCTTACCAACCACATGTTCCGGGTTCAGTCCCACTGTGTGGCATCTTGGGCAAGTGTCCTTCTGCTATAGCCCCGGGCCGACCAATGCCTTGTGAGTGGATTTGGTAGACGGAAACTGAAAAGAAGCCTGTCGCATATATGTATATATATATTTGTGTGTATGTTTGTGTGTCTGTGTTTGTCCCCCTAGCATTGCTTGACAACCGATGCTGGTTGTTTACGTCCCTGTCACTAGCGGTTCGGCAAAAGAGACCGATAGAATAGTACTGGGCTTACAAAGAATAAGTCCCCGTCACTTAGCGGTTCGGCAAAAGAGACCGATAGAATAAGTACTGGCTTACAAAGAATAAGTCCCGGGGTCGATTTGCTCGACTAAAGGCGGTGCTCCAGCATGGCTGCAGTCAAATGACTGAGACAAGTAAAAGATTAAAAAAAACCAACTAATTATGCAGCTGAATTAATAAATGTCTCACGTGATTATCTGCTTTGGTGTCGTTAAGAACGGGACAATGCATCGTGAGGTTTTTGTCTTCAGACTGTAGAGTGTTCGTCATGGCTATAATGGCCACGCTGAGGTTGACACGGAGGGCATAGACCACCATAAAGCCAAGGAATGCCATTCCGACCAAGATGAAACGGACTTGGATTTTGTCTGCAAAATAAAAATATAAAAAAAAGGAAGAATAAAATGCACACTGGTTTTAGTATCAACATCATCATCATCATCTTCATTACCATTCTCCTCCTCCTTCACCCCCTCTTCATCTCCATTCTCCTCTTCTTCTCCCTCCTCCTCCTTCACCTCCTCTTCATCTCCATTCTCCTCTTCTTCTTCCTCCTCCTCCTTCACCCCCTCTTCATCTCCATTCTCCTCTTCTTTTTCTTCATCTGCCTCTTCTTCCTGCTCCTCCTTCACCTCCTCTTCATCTCCATTCTCCTCTTCTTCTTCTGCTTCTGCTTCTTCTTCCTCTGTCACCTCCATTCTCCTCTTCTCTTCTTCTTCTTCTTTCTCCTCCTCCTCCTCCACCTCCTCTTCATCTCCATTCTCCTCCTTTTCTTCCTCTTCCTCCTCTTCATCTCCATTCTCATCCACTTCCCCTTCCTCCTCCTCATCATCAATTTCATCATCCACATCACCATCCTCATCCTCATCACGATTCTCCTCCTCCTCCTCAACATCATCATCATTATCAACATCATCCTCAATACTACTACTGTCGGCATCATCATCATCTTCATCCTCCCCTCCTCCATCCTCATCCCATTCTCCTCCTCCTCCTCATTTCCATTCTCCTCTCCAACTCCTCCTCCTCCTCCTCATCTCATAATTTTCGCCATCCTCATCCTCCTCCTCCTCAACATCATCATCATTATCAAATCATCCTCAATACACTACTGTCGGCATCATCATCATCTTCATCCTCCCCTTCATCCCATTCTCCTCCTCCTCCTCATTTCCATTCTCCTCTTCCAACTCCTCCTCCTCCTCCTCATCATCATCATTTTCGCCATCCTCATCCTCCTCCTCCTCAACATCATCATCATTATCAACATCATCCTCAATACTACTACTGTCGGCATCATCATCATCTTCATCCTCCCCTTCATCACCATTCTCCTCCTCCTCCTCATCTCCATTCTCCTCTTCCAACTCCTCCTCTCTCATCATCATCATCATTTTCGCCATCCTCATCCTCCTCCTCCTCAACATCATCATCATTATCAACATCATCCTCAATACTACTACTGTCGGCATCATCATCATCTTCATCCTCCCCTTCATCACTCCCTCCCCCTCCTCATCTCCATTCTCCTCTTCCAACTCCTCCTCCTCCTCCTCCTCATCATCATTTTCGCCATCCTCATCCTCCTCCTCCTCAACATCATCATTATTATTCAACATCAGCCTCATACTACTACTGTCAACATCATCTTCTCCTCCCCTTCATCACCATTCTCCTCCCCCTCCTCATCTCCATTCTCCTCTTCCAACTGCTCCTCCTCCTCCTCATCATCATCATCATTTTCGCCATCCTCATCCTCCTCCTCCTCAACATCATCATCATTATCAACATCATCCTCAATACTACTACTGTCGGCATCATCATCATCTTCATCCTCCCCTTCATCACATTCTCCTCCCCCTCCTCATCTCCATTCTCCTCTTCCAACTCCTCCTCCTCCTCCTCCTCATCATCATTTTCGCCATCCTCATCCTCCTCCTCCTCACACACATCATTATTAACATCATCCTCAATACTACTACTGTCAACATCATCTTCATCCTCCCCTTCATCACCATTCTCCTCCCCCTCCTCATCTCCATTCTCCTCTTCCAACTCCTCCTCCTCCTCCTCATCATCATCCTCATTTTCGCCATCCTCCTCGTCCTCATCCTCTTCCTCCTCCTCAACATCATCATCAATACTACTACTGTCGGCATCATCATCACCACCACCACAGCCAAGAACCACTGTTATCATCATTAAACAACAATACCATCATTAACAGCACCATCACCACAACCATGGCTAATACTTATAGTATTGTGAAGGCGCATGGTTCAGTGGTTGTGTGTCTGTATTTGTCCCCCCACCATCGCTTGACAACTGATGCTGGTGTGTTTACGTCCCCATAACTTAGCGGTTCGGCAAAAAGAGTCCGATACAATAAGTACTAGGCTTACAACAAATAAGTCCTGGGGGTTGATTTCTTTGACCAACACCCTTTAAGGTGGTGCTCCAGCATGGCACACAATCAATAACTGATGCTGGTGTGTTTACGTCCCCATGACTTAGCAGTTCAGCAAAAAGGCCCGATACAAGATATACTAGGCTTACAACAAATAAGTCCTGGGGGTTGATTTCTTTGACCAACACCCTTTAAGGTGGTGCTCCAGCATGGCCACAATCAAATAACTGATGCTGGTGTGTTTACGTCCCCATAACTTAGCACTTCGGCAAAAAGAGTCCGATACAATAAGTACTAGGCTTACAACAAATAAGTCCTGGGGGTTGATTTCTTTGACCAACACCCTTTAAGGTGGTGCTCCAGCATGGCCACAATCAAATAACTGATGCTGGTGTGTTTACGTCCCCATAACTTAGCAGTTCGGCAAAAAGAGTCCGATACAATAAGTACTAGGCTCACAACGAATAAGTCCTGGGGGTGGGATTTGCTCGACTAACACCCTTTAAGGTGGTGCTCCAGCATGGCCGCAATCAAATAACTGATGCTGGTGTTTACGACGTCCCCATAACTTAGCAGTTCGGCAAAAGAGTCCGATACAATAAGTACTAGGCTTACAACGAATAAGTCCTGGGGGTGGGGATTTGCTCGACTAACACCCTTTAAGGTGGTGCTCCAGCAAGGCCACAATCAAATAACTGAAACAAGCGAAAGAATAAAAGAATAGAAGAATAAAAACTTTACCTCTGAAACTTTTAAACCCCATGGTGGACGGTTGCGAAGGAGGACTAAATATGTTCTGGATCTGAAATGGCGTAAATAAAATAACATATAAAAAAATATCAATAAAATATCAATAAAATATCATATAGATGCAGGAGTGGCTGTGTGGTAAGTAGCTTGCTTACCAACCACATGGTTCTGGGTTCAATCCCACTGCGTGGCACCTTGGGCAAGTGTCTTCTACTA